>NC_064632.1:423259815-423559815 GCF_023864275.1 Schistocerca cancellata | reverse complement strand
TGACTGTCAGTACATTACATATACTTGGTTATTAATCACACCTACCGATGGTTACTTCAAAAAAGGAAAAGAAATGTTTTCTCATTATAAGGATATTGTCAGGTACACTGAAAAAATGCTGAATGAAGAAAAAAGCCATGATCGAGAATCGAACACGGACCACCCGTTCGGTAGTCCTTGAGCGCTCGAACACCGATCTCCCTTGTAACGCAGCAAGTTATTACGAGATGACATTCATTGCAGTAAGGCACGCAACTGTGTAGTACAGTGGGGTGAAGGGTGGCTATGTTCTTTTTTCGCTTTGCTCACAGCACAGCAACTGCATAGCGTAACATTCAATCGATACGAAGACTCATACCCTCTACGAATCTAAATAACCCATATTAGTTATTATCCGATTTTGTTCAAATTTGGTACACAGCCTTTTGTTATTAATGGAATGATGCTGTCAAAATTTCAGATTTTTATTTGTTATAGTTTTGGAGATAAAGAGAATTATCTAAAACTCCTAAAACCTAGGCTTGTTTTTTAAAACCAAGTTAGGAACGATAACAGATTGTCTTTCATTATCATTTGAAGCCATTCCAAAGTTATCAGTGCAAAAAAATCAATTAATTAGAATTTTCTTTTTAAAACTTTAGTCACTGTGCATTACGCAATACAAAAATCTTCAAAGTTATCAGTGCAAAAAAAAAAAAAAAAAAAAAAAAATAATAATAATTAGAATTTTCTGTTTAAAACTTTAGTCACTGTGCATAACGCAGTACAAAAAATCGGTCAAAATTATTATTTGATTATATTTTGCCGTGTGAGTGCATGAGAATGATTGAGAGAGTGTAGGTGGGACGTATGTTAAAATTTAATATTTCATTTTACGTAAAACCTTGTACAAACTAACCGTGGGAAAGTTATGTTGCAACCACGATTCAGGTGATGTATGTAGGTGTGTGCTTGGTTTCGTATAAATGTAGCTAGAATGGAACTTAGAGGCGGAATAAGTTTATTTATCAATTTGAAGAATATTTCGCACTTCGTTTATTTTGATTAAACAAAATACAAGAATTTGAAGTTTTGCTGACATTAATTACTGTCAAATTAGTGAGTGGCAAAATTTGCCCCGAGAATGATCTGGAAGGAACTTTCTGATTGGTCGTTTAGATCAACAGCCAATCAGAATTAAGCTGTTCCCGTGCAAAAAGAGGAGTGGGCACGTAGGAGAGTATCTCGAGAAGAGTCACTTGCTGGCCGGTCTACGGACAACACGATGTCAGATCGCTCCTTAAAAATACTCTGTAAGATGAGGAAATAGTGAGCTAATTTCGGTTCGAACATATCGTGATTGAAGTGACTGGAGTTACGAACATTTTAATGGAAGGAACGTTTCTAAATTAAATGCCGGCCGAAGTGGCCGAGCGGTTCAAGGCGCTCCAGTCTGGAACCGCGTGACCGCTATGGTCGCAGGTTCGAATCCTGCCTCGGGCATGAATGTGTGTGATGTCCTTAGGTTGGTTAGGTTTAAGTAGTTCTAAGTCCTAGAGGACTGATGACCTCAGAAATTAAGTCCCATAGTGCTCAGAGCCATTTTTTCTAAATTAAATAGTTTTAGAGATATGAGCGTGTGAAGTTTCTGGTCGTAGTAACAACTCTGCGTGGTGTGTTTCGTGCTATGTACGGAATATTTTGGCGAGCACCTCTTACGAAGAAGACCACTTCGCGAATAGTTGTGGGTCTGTGACTGGTAGAACGTGAAAATTAGTCGGATCGGACTTACTAAAATTCTGGCTGCTTTTCGAGTGAATGTTTGTTATACAGACAGTGGATTTTGCATGATAACGTTTTACCATATTAAATACGGTCTTGATAGCTATTTCATGTGTTTCAATATGAATAAAAGCAGAGTTAATCTAATTTTAAACGCTTGTCTACAAATAGACTTAAGAACCCGAACGCCCGATTTTTTGATCATGAACTTTCAGGAACTGACTTTCAACTAGAGCTACGCGACCTCTGTGTGGTAGGTATCAGGTGTTGGTTTCATCAACACTGCTTCACACTGCCTAGCACATATCTGCTACTACAGAGTGAAGGGACGTCGACAAGAATCCTATCGAGGTAGGTGAACAGAACGATAGCGTTAACAAAAACGCAGACGACCGACCCCACCCCGCCGTACCCTGGGTTAGACGCATAGAATGACGGGTACCCGAGCTACAGCAAGAAAACACAAAAATGTTACTAACTCTAACATTATTAACTTTGGGCCCCGCATTATATAATAAAAATGTTTTTTTAAGATGACCTTTCGATGTACAGTGTTGAAAATACGATTTAACGTAATCAACTTTGACCTCGGTTTTATTCAGAACTAGGAGGTATCGAGTACAAAAATAAAACACATGTGCCTTTATTTTCGGTATAGAGCGTCCATGCACAACCTGATTAAAATCGGTGTCCCACATGTCTGACGTTTCCCTTGTAAGTAAATTTGAACGTGGGCAAATTGTTGATGCTTGTATGGTGGATGCTTCATAAACCAAGGTAGTCGAATGTTTGGTGTTTCAAAAGGCATTATATCGAAGATTTAGACCCCATACTGAGAAAACGGAAAAAAAATCATCCATTTAGTCACAACGCCGACAAATTGTGTGTTGTATCATCGTGACAGACGTTCATTGAAGAGGAGTGTTACGAAAAATAAGACGACGACAGTTGAAAAGCTACTGCAGAACTGAATGCCTCATTCGCGAGCCCTGTCAGCACCAAAACAACACGATGGTAACTCCATAAGCAAGGAATTGCAGCGCCAGCTGGAATTCCAAAACCACTCATCATTGATGCAAATGCTCGTAACAGGAAAACGTGGTACTGGAGCCATAAAACCTGGCCTATGATGCAATTGAAGAGATTCATTACGTCGGTTGAGTCCTGTTGCAAACTGTTTCCAACTAGTGGTCGAGTTTATATCCCAAGATTGTAATATGAGGAGAGTCAGTGATAATTCGGGCAGTCATATCGTGGTATTCCACGGCACCGATGGGCAGTCTGCAAGATCGCATTACTGCCAAAGATCGTATGACCATTTTGGCTGATCGGATCCATTCCACGGTTCAATGTTTGTCCCCAGTGGTGATGCTGTGTTCCAAGACAATACAACCTCCAGTCTGGTTTTGAGAGCATGAGCATGATTTGTCTCATCTGCCCTGCTCACAACACTCACCAGATCTCAATATAATTGAGGCTTTGTGGTCTAATTTGGAGAGAACGGTGCGTAATAGCTATCCACCTCCATGATTGTTACCTGAATTTTCCAGTGTTTTGCAGGAAGAGTGGTGGAAGTTTACCTTAAATACCATAGAAGACCTGTATTTATCCTTTCCGTAACGACTGAAAGCTGCTTTGGATGCCAATGGTTTTCCTACACCGTTTTAGGCTTGGTAACGTGTTGAGTTTGTATTATTTCCGTATTTTTGTCCACCCCTGTGTGACAGATATGTGAAACGCTTAGCCCTGAACAGAAGCATGCAAAAAGTGTGACTCAAGTTTAATACAATATTTGACCATGTACTTCATAGATATACGATGTCTGCTCAAAAAATTCAAGAACTTTGGCCACAAAATTTTTCATGGCTTACGTTTTACTTCTTGTGCATGATCTTCTTCGAAATACTCTCCTCCAGAGCTGATACACCGTTCCCAGCGCCGTTTCCAATTCCGGAAGCAGTCTTGGTACGCCTCTTGCTGGACGGCCTGAAGCGCCGTCTGTGAATTTTCTTTTATCTCGTATAGTGTTGCAAATCTTCGTACTTTCAACAGGATTTTCAACTTTAGAAATTAACACAAGTCCACAGGGCCAGGTCTGGAGAGTTTGGAGGAAGAGGCAGCACAGTGATTTCGTTTTTCTTGTAATAGTCACGCACCAACAGGAATGAATGTGCGGTTGCGTTATCGTGATTGTCTCGCCACTTTCAGGCCGTTTCCTTCTCACATTTTCGTGCAGGCGTCGCAACACGTCCCGATAGTACCATCGATTAACAGTTCGTCCCTGTGGCACAAATTCATGACGAACTAATCCTTCAAAGTTATGGCTTTCACATTTGACCGGACCTGACAAGGCTTTTTGGTCTTGGAGAACATTTCCCGAACCATTGTGAAGATTGAACCTTGGTCTCAACATCCTACCCCTAGACCCACGTCGCATCACCAGTTATGATTCTCTTAAGGAACATCTCGTTCTCATTTCCGCCATCCAAAAGCTCTTCACAACTTACGAGGTGTGAGTCTTTCTGGTCTTGACTCATGAGCCGTGGGACGAACTGGGCGGCAACACGATGCATTGCAAGATGCTGTCAGGATTTCATGACATGCTACAACTGAAATGTTACATTCTTCTGCAATTTATTGGTCAGTCTGTCTTTGACTGGCGCGTACAATTTCGTTGACGTTCCTGACATGAGCGTCAAAGCAGACGTCGAAGGGTGTCCTGAAGGAGATTCATCCTGAACTTCCATACGGCCATTTTTAAACCGTGTGAATCATTCGTAACACCAAGTACGGCTTAAGCACTCATCACTGTAGGCTTCATGCATCATCTGGTGTGTCTCTGTAAAGGTTTCCTTGAGTTTCACGCAAACTGTGCGACACAACGTTCTACTCAATATACACTCCTGGAAATTGAAATAAGAACACCGTGAATTCATTGTCCCAGGAAGGGGAAACTTTATTGACACATTCCTGGGGTCGGATACATCACATGATCACACTGACAGAACCACAGGCATATAGACACAGGCAACAGAGCATGCACAATGTCAGCACTAGTACAGTGTATATCCACCTTTCGCAGCAATGCAGGCTGCTATTCTCCCATGGAGACGATCGTAGAGATGCTGGATGTAGTCCTGTGGAACGGCTTGCCATGCCATTTCCACCTGGCGCCTCAGTTGGACCAGCGTTCGTGCTGGACGTGCAGACCGCGTGAGACGACGCTTCATCCAGTCCCAAACATGCTCAATGGGGGACAGATCCGGAGATCTTGCTGGCCAGGGTAGTTGACTTACACCTTCTAGAGCACGTTGGTTGGCACGGGATACATGCGGACGTGCATTGTCCTGTTGGAACAGCAAGTTCCCTTGCCGGTCTAGGAATGGTAGAACGATGGGTTCGATGACGGTTTGGATGTACCGTGCATTATTCAGTGTCCCCTCGACGATCACCAGTGGTGTACGGCCAGTGTAGGAGATCGCTCCCCACACCATGATGCCGGGTGTTGGCCCTGTGTGCCTCGGTCGTATGCAGTCCTGATTGTGGCGCTCACCTGCACGGCGCCAAACACGCATACGACCATCATTGGCACCAAGGCAGAAGCGACTCTCATCGCTGAAGACGACACGTCTCCATTCGTCCCTCCATTCACGCCTGTCGCGACACCACTGGAGGCGGGCTGCACGATATTGGGGCGTGAGCGGAAGACGGCCTAACGGTGTGCGGGACCGTAGCCCAGCTTCATGGAGACGGTTGCGAATGGTCCTCGCCGATACCCCAGGAGCAACAGTGTCCCTAATTTGCTGGGAAGTGGCGGTGCGGTCCCCTACGGCACTGCGTAGGATCCTACGGTCTTGGCGTGCATCCGTGCGTCGCTGCGGTCCGGTCCCAGGTCGACGGGCACGTGGACCTTCCGCCGACCACTGGCGACAACATCGATGTACTGTGGAGACCTCACGCCCCACGTGTTGAGCAATTCGGCGGTACGTCCACCCGGCCTCCCGCATGCCCACTATACGCCCTCGCTCAAAGTCCGTCAACTGCACATACGGTTCACGTCCACGCTGTCGCGGCATGCTACCAGTGTTAAAGACTGCGATGGAGCTCCGTATGCCACGGCAAACTGGCTGACACTGACGGCGGCGGTGCACAAATGCTGCGCAGCTAGCGCCATTCGACGGCCAACACCGCGGTTCCTGGTGTGTCCGCTGTGCCGTGCGTGTGATCATTGCTTGTACAGCCCTCTCGCAGTGTCCGGAGCAAGTATGGTGGGTCTGACACACCGGTGTCAATGTGTTCTTTTTTCCATTTCCAGGAGTGTAGCACTGAACAATAACTAAAAGACGCGCAACAATGAAACTTTCGATAGATACACATTAAACACGGGCGTGTGCAGGGATGCCAACCGCATTTCGCTCCAACACACCATTGACATGAAATTACGAATGTTCGGGAATTTTTTTGGACAGACATCGTATACCTTGAGGAACAGTTTGGGATGGGAGAGACCCTCTATGACGCAGTCACTGTAAAGGAACTTTTGAAGAAACAGGGACTATTGCACAGTAGTCGCAAAACAAAGCGTAGGACTCTAGATAAGTGTTGAGTGAAACGCACTTGGCTGTCAAGAGGACAATGCGTGAGGCCTTCAGTTACCACCTTGCAATATATCATCCAAAGATCTCTTACAAGACCTAAAGAAATTCCGGTAATATGTAAAAGCTGTCAGTGGCACCAAAATTAGTGTCTGGACACTTACGGACAAGACAGGAATTGAGGTTGGGGGTGGCAAAGGAAAAGCACAAAAGATGAATTCCAATTTTAATTATTACTTTGCAAAGGAAGTAGTGCCCCAGTTTAATTGTGTCGTCATTGTAAAGATGAGTGGTGTGGACATTAACGTAAATGGCGTTGAGAAAAAAAAAACTTAAATCGCTAAAACTGAATACAGCTCCAGAGCCGAATGGAATGCTATCAGATTCTACACAGAATTTGCAACTGAGTGCTTCACCTACATCTACATCTGCATTTATATCAACAAACACACTCCGCAAGCCATCGTACGGTGCGTGGCGGAGGGTATCACACACCACTACTAGTCATTACCTTTCCTGTTAAAAAAAAAAAAAAGATTGATTGGACTCGCATTCGGGAGGACGACGGTTCAATCCCGTCTCCGGCCATCCTGATTTAGGTTTTCCGTGATTTCCCTAAATCGTTTCAGGCAAATGCCGAGATGGTTCCTTTCAAAGGGCACGGCCGATTTCCTTCCACATCCTTCCGTAACCCGAGCTTGCGCTCCGTCTCTAATGACCACGTTGTCGACGGGACGTTAACCACTTATCACCACCACCAAAAAAAAAAGAAAAAAAAGGGCTCTACGCACTATGGGACTTAACAGCTGAGGTAATCAGTCCCATAGACTTAGAACTACTTAAACCTAACTAACCTAAAGACATCACACGCTTCCATGTCCGAGGCAGGATTCGAACCTGCCGTAGCAGCAGCGCTGTTCCGGACTGAAGCGCCTAGAACTGCTCGGCCACAGCAGCCGGCCTTTCCTGTTCAACACGCATACAGGGATGAGGGGAAAACGACTGTATATAAACCTCCGTATAAGCCCAAATTTCTCTCATCTTATCTCCGTGGTCCTTGCGTGAAATATACTTTCATATACTTTGGCGGCAGGAGAATCGATCTGCAGTCGCCCTCAAACGCCGGTTCTCTAAATTTTCGCTGTAGTGCCTCACGCGAAAAGAAAGTTTTCTGCACTCCAGAGATACCCATTTGAGTTGACGAAGCATTTCCATAATACCTACATGCTGATAGAACCTACCGGTAACAAATCTAGCAGAACGTCTCTGAATTGCTTCTATGGCTTCGTTTAATCCAACCTGGTGGGCATTCAAAATATTCGAGCAGTACTCAAGAATGGTCGCAATATCGTCCTGTGCGCAGTCTCCTTTATAGATGGCCGGCCGGGGTGGCCGATCGGTTCTAGACGCTACAGTCTGGAACCGCGCGACCGCTACAGTCGCAGGTTCGAATCTTGCCTCGGGCATGGATGAGTGTGATGTCCTTAGGTTAGTTAGGTTTACGTAGTTCTCAGTTCTAGGGGACTTATGACCTAAGCAGTTGAGTCCCATAGCGCTCAGAGCCATTTGAACCATTTGAACCTTTATAGATGACCTACACTTTTTCAAAATTCTCGCAATAAAACGAAATAGAGCATTCACCTTTTCTACTTTCAATCGTACCTCTGTTATAACTAGAATACTATCGTAGACCGTAGATGCCTCGAATAAAAAATCGTGCCCAACTGAAGAGGGAAGGAGAAGTACCACTTGTCTGCAAGAAGAGAAGCACAAGTGATCCACTAAACTGCCGTCCAATGATCATGACATTCATTTGTTGTAGAATCTTAGAACATGTTGTGAGCTTGACGCAATGATATGTCTCAAACAGAATGAGCTCCTCTATGCTATCCACCATCGACTCGGAAAACATAAATCGTGTGAACCCCAAATCGCAATTTACTCCCATGTCATCCTGAAACGCATGCTTTGAGGCAGCCAACTAGATTTGTGTACTTCGCTTTGCTTATTATTGTGAGTTGCAAGTTGTTTTCTTTCCTACTTTTGGTATGAGTGAAAAGACCAAACGTAGTCCATTACGGGGCTCGAGGACGATTACCATGGCGCAAAAAGTAGTCGGTAATTCCCATGATTATGTTCTGGTTTCGCAGAAGCATAGAACTACTTTAGTTGCTGTCGATGCTGATGATGATGAGAACAGTAGTATTACTACTCTGTTCCCAGTAACTCACTGTCTGTCCGACTTTCCTATTCGTAACGAACCCTACTCCCGTTAAACCATTTTCTGCTGCTGTTGAACTCACCGTGTATTCTTCTGACCAGAAATCCATACCTTCTTTCCATTTCACTTCACGACCCCCATTTTATTTAGACTGAGCCTATGAATTTCGGTTTTTAGATCATTTATCTTTTCTAACATATACTGAATTTTGACACTCCACACTCCAACTCGTCCAATGTTACTTTCGTTGGTCACTCAACCTTTTTCTCATGATGCCTTGGTGATGTCCTGCTGGAAATCCGAATGGAGGACTAACAAAGAATCGTTTGCGAATAGAGAGACCATGATGAAACTTATTTAATTACAGGTCACATGTCCTGTGGATACACATCATGTGTCTTTTATGGATCGGTTTTCATTGACTTTATATTCTCGCGTTGCTGATCGCTGCTGACGATCCTTTCACTTTCACTGGCATTTTCCCAACCCAAGTGAAAGAGGGTGCCCCCAACCTGTGTCCTCTCCTCCACCGTCCTCGATAAGTAGTTGGCAGAACGAGGTTGGCTTCTTATACCACATGTCTTCGATCATCACTGCTGAAGATTTTAATTCAAACACGGAACCTATGACATTTTCACTACTAGTCATAGCCGCTATCTCTAGATCACGGTGACCTGGCGAGATTTATCCAGAGATTGTAGATGAGTACACCCCAGTAACTATACGCCTGCGGGGCAACTTTCCTGATGGAGCTTAGGCATCCCATAAATTTGTTGCAGAATTGTTGGACATATTTTCAGATCAAATATAATAAATTTTCTTGTGAGCGAAATCTTTTCCCACGTGATATACTACGAACTATGACTGGAGGGCAATAGCCAGATTCCACATTTCTAGATTTCCGAAAAGCATTTGACAGAATGTCCCTCTGCAGATTCTTAACAAAGGTGCGAGTATATGAAATAGGTTCCCAGATATTTGAGTGCCTCGAAGACTTCTTAAGTAATAGAATCCAGTACATTGTCCTCGACGGCGGATGTTCATCACAGACAAGTATCTTCAGAGGTGCCCCAGGGAAATGTGGTAGGAAGGCTATTATTTTCTGTATACATAAATGATTTGGTTCACAGTGTGGACAGCAATCTGCGGATGTTTGCTAATGACGTTGTGGTGTACGAGTAGGTGTCGATGGGAAATTGGATAATTGTGGTAAGTTCCCATGGGACCAAACTATTAAGGACATTGGCCCCTAAGCTTACACACTACTTAATCTAACTTGAACTAACTTACGCTAAGGGCAGCACATACACCCATGACCGAGGGAGGACTCGAACCTCTACGGTGAGAGCCGCGCGAACCGTTTCAAGGCGCCCCACACCGCGCGGCTACCCCACGCGGCAAGGTGTCGATGTTGAGTGATTGTAGGAGAATACAAGATGACTTAACAATATTTCTAAATGTACAAAAATGTTAGTGTGGATGGGTAGGAAAAACAAACGCTTAACACTCGAATGCATAGTCGGTAGTGTACTGCCCGACAGAGTCGTGGTGTGTAAATATCTGGGCGTAACGGTTGTAACCTCCCAAGAAAAAATTAAAGGAAAAGTCTATGATAATGAAAACGTGCCAAAAGTTATTTCCCCACAAGATTACTGAATAATAATGACCCAAATGTTGTTGAGCTCCCACAAAACATCGTTAAATTGAAATAAAAGCGACTGTACCTTCGCTACAAAAATATTGAAAAATAATGGCCCAATGTAAACTCGACACAAAAATTGAGAAATGAACATTCAATTGTAATGGTTTTTTCTTTTTTAATAACGATTGCTTTGAAAACAGAATTATTATTGGGGGATTTCTTGAACAAATTAATTACAATACATTATTAGCTGAGCGCAATGCTGCTTCATTACCTTATTTAACAATATACCTCGTCCTGAATCGTGACCAGAGACCCATGTCGACCCCCGCCGACTTCTCACACACTACTGTGCTAACTGACTACTTGCTCTCGCGACTCGCTACGTACAACTACTGCGTCCAACTCGGAACTGCACACTCGCGCGGTTAAGTGCAGACTCGCAACGATAAATAACTCTCTGGTCAGAGATTCTGTCATGCCTCGCCATCGCTGTATTGAATACACTGAACACATACGTGTTTCATAACCCTCCAATGGGGGGTAAAAATTTGGCAGCGATGGTGAGTCATTTGGACTTGCCATGAGCAACAAATTTTTTCTTAACTAATTAACTTTACAATTACAGAGAATATACAGATGTAGAACATGAAGTAAATATGGTGCACATGCACCAAGTACAAAATATATCAGACAAAGACAAATGTATACACAATGAGTACAAAACATATTCACAAATGACAAAGGTGCACACGCACAGTAGTACAGAATATATCAGCAAATGACGAAATGTATATACAATGAGTAACAAATGACATAAGTGCATACGCACTGAAGTATTGAACATATCAGGAAATCTCAAATGTATAGGCAACGAGTACAAATCATATTAAAAAATGAGAAAAGTGCACAGGCACTGAAGTTCAGTAGAAAACATATTAACACATGTCATAAGTGCACATGCACTGAAAAATTCTTCAGA
Source organism: Schistocerca cancellata (assembly GCF_023864275.1). NCBI lineage: Eukaryota > Metazoa > Arthropoda > Insecta > Orthoptera > Acrididae > Schistocerca > Schistocerca cancellata. The sequence continues at coordinate 423,548,614 of NC_064632.1, read as the reverse complement.
GTTTTCACAACAAATAGACATAATGAGTACAAATCTCATTGACAAATGACATAAGTGCACATGTACTGTAGTTCAGAACATATCAGCAAATCAAAATGCACATACAATGAGTAGAAATCAAGTTAGAAAAATCAGCAAATCACAAATGTATATACAATAAGTAGAAATCATGTGAGAAAAATGACAAAAGTGCACACGCACTGAAATTCAGAATATATCAGCAAATTAACAAAAAACGTATAGGTCATGAATACAAATCATGTTAGCAAAAAATGATTTTCACTATGTTACAAGAATTAGGATAGGAAAGGGAAGGATTGCATCATGGTTGTAGCACTTTAGGTTGCACGCAGCTGCACTGAAAGTTCATATCTTTCCACAGAAGTACAACACCAAGTGAGACAATCTGAAGTTCTTTTCCATTAAGTGTTTATCAGCGTAGCCAAGACACTGAAATGTCGTAGTAATATTCCATGTTATCATTTTGGCAGTACATCAGGTACACCAAACAGTTGGACCATAATAACGTCTCCATCGTTCACGGTGGTGGACAGCATGTCGTGTCAACACCACGCTTTTACAAGGCACACCAACGTAGAATTAGTGCAAAACCAAATATAGTGCTCCATGATCAAGAGGATATACAGGACAAATGGATATTGCAGTAATTCAGGGTAATCAGGTCAGAAGGTGGAGGACATTAAGTTACATATTAGTCTTCAATGAGAATTACACTAGTCTATCAACTGATTTAAGTAATTAGTGGCACTCATCGCCCAGTTACTGAACATTTCTGTACCATGTATGAAGTATTACAGAATAATGTTCATAAATCATCTGATTACAGTGAACAGTGGTAATCAATGGCCAGTTACAAACCAACAGAAGTCATTATTCAAAACAAGAGCTAATGAGTGTAGCATCAAGCTACTAGTATTCATATATATAGCATAAAAGTGACATAATACAAATTTAAAATATAAGAAACAGTGGCATTCGTTGGCCAGTTACAAAGCATCATTTTTTTGTATTATTAAGAAGTCATTATTGAAAATGAGTTAATTACTGTCATAGCATTAATAATCATGGGCATTATAAGTAGTCTTATTACAATAAACAGTGGCATTCATTGGCCAGTTACAAAGCATTATTTTTTTTGTATCATTAAGAAGTCATTACTGAAGTGACATACTATTCAGAGCTGATCAGTATTATTCAGAATTCTCTTAAACTAGTAGCATTATTTAGGACTGGTAATTACTTTGTTTGCTTTTGAGTTATTGCTGCAAATGAAGATGTGTAATGTCATTCGTCATGAGTCAGCTGTAGCAAGGTTATGAAACAAGGCAGTATATATGATCACATTTATAAATGATAGACACAACTGGGTAAAAAAAAATGCAAGTACTAGTACAGGTTTAATAAGTAACAGGTTTAGTAAGTATCATGAAAAGCTTCTCCTGAAAAAAAAAATACAAAATGGATTATTGAGCTGAAAGAAGAAACGCATACTATGCTGAAAAGCAGTGAACTTCGAATTAACAGGTAGTGAAATGTGTATAAAAATGTGTTCCATAGCTGTCCCTTCCAAAACCTTCCGTCATCCTACTATGCAATACAACACCTGCTGTCAAAGCAAACTGCAACAAATACTTAAATAACTACATAGCATAAATACATAACTTCAACAATATCCTCATCTGTAAAGAAAAAAACTTCGTTATCCATCACTTCATTATCATAACTTCATTATTATCATCACCTGTAAAGAAAAACTTCATTATCCATAGTAGCATATTCTTCATCATTATTCATCAGCATTCATTATCATGTGCAAAAAAAGATCACTTCATTACTCATTATACAACTATTCCTTATCTCTAGCATATTTCATCACTAAAACTAAGATGTGTAGTTCTGTCTGACAGCCTGCATCAATCGCTTCGTATTCTGAAAGAAAAAATTAGTTAAGACTGCTATTCTGCGATGTGTATAGTATATTCTTGTTAATGCTTGTCAATTCTGATCCATTTACTCTTCCTCATAAGGTTTTTGTATCTTCTTTCGTCTATTCCGTAGGTGAAATTCCCATTTCTGTTTAATTTATTTCCTTTACACGCATCATTTCTTTCTGAAATTGATGAACAAAGATTAATGTCTTGCATTTAAATCATATACCCACTAGATAAAAACTGGTTTATAGTAACATAACTGAGCATACAGCATAACATGACAGAAAAAAAACTTAATATGTCAGAAACATAGACAGTGTTCAAAAGCAAAATGTACACAGAACATCATAATGCAGCAGCAAAAAAAAAAAAAAAAGTAAAGTAGTCACGATGTTGAGATATCATAAGGCAAAAATGTCAGAGTCAACTGGTGTTTGTTATATCTTAACTAATTCATAGTGCATACAAACAAAACAGGAAAACAATTATACATACAAAAAAATGGAAAATGTGCACGGTCTGATGTGTAACGACAAGTAAAGCGACCTGCTAACCTTATCTTGCCGGGCACTTGTCAAGAAAAAATACGACAGTCATCAGTAGGTAATCACATAAATATAATTGCATAAGTGGTCATAAAATGTGTAAGTTCGTCTGGAAAAATATGCACGGTCTGATGTGTGACGACAAGAAGAGCGACCTGCTAGCCTTACCTTGCCGGACACTTGCCAAGAAAAATATAATAATCATCAGTAATTAGTCATGTGAACATAATTGCATAAGTGATCATAAAAATTAGTAAATGGCATCATAGCATGTTAAATCATAAAGTGTCTTCATTCAATAAAGGGTTTAATATTGGAGACATGGTGGTTGCCTTTACTTTTTTGGTTCTCAGAGTTTCGACGTGTACTACATTGGGGTGAGGAATGCTGCGAATCCGATATGGACCTGCGTATAAAAGTTCAAATTTACTGCACCTACCTTTTATTTTGTTGGATAAATAGTGTGTACGTACTAATATCTTCTGTCCAACGTGAAAGTCACGGCGTATACAAACCTGTTTTTGTTGTCTTCTCCGGCGCTCTGCGGCACGTTTGATGTTGTTCAGCGCAATGTCAATTATTTCATGGTGTCGTAGGTTAGGTGGTTCAACATTTTTCAGTATAACAGACGGAGATAGCATAGTGGATTCGTTTGGCATGGAATTAATTACATCCTGGAATGAGTGTATGTGTGTGTCCCAATCAATATGTTTTTTATGGCAGTATATTCTACACAGTTTACCAATTTCTTTCATTAATCGTTCACAGGGGTTCGAAGAAGCATGGTACTTGGATATATAGATCGGAGAAATGTTTCTAGCTCGTAACATAGTGCCCATATAGCAGATCGAAATTGTGATCCATTGTCAGAAATTACTTTCAACACATGGCCTACATGAAATAAAAAATGCTTTACAAATGCTTTCGAAACGGTTTTAGCAGTTGCTTTGCGTAGCGGAGTGAAGGTAACAAATTTTGAAGTGAGTTCAACAGCGACAAATATGTAGCAATAACCTCTATTAGTTCTGAGAATCGGACCATAAATGTCTACAGCGGCCATATGTCTTAATTTAACAGGTACAATGGGATATAATGGAGGAATATGTGAAGTTGTGTCTGACTTAGCTTTCTGGCAGATTTTACATGACGCTAAAACTCGTCGTATACGTTTCTCCATGTTGGAAAAATAACAGTTCTGTCTCAGTATAAGAAAACATTTTCTGGCTCCGTAATGTGCATAACTTAAATGAGTATACCATATTAATTTGTTAACCAGTTCATCAGGAATGCATAATAATCAATTGTTGCTGTCTGGATGAGAGCGGCGAAACAGAATGTCATTGCGTACAGTGTAGTGGTTTCTAATTGCAACATTATTCTTATCTTGCCAAAGGTGTTTAATTTCTTCCCATACGTTGTCTTTATTCTGCTCTTGTGCTATGTCCTGTAATGACGATGAAATGAAATTTTCAAATGCAACTTGTTGAATGTACATGACGCTGAAATTTGCTTTGCAGAAGTTTGTTGCGACGTCTTGCTGATTGTTACTGAGAGAACGAGATAGTGCGTCTGCTATAACATGTTGTGTTCCGGGAATGTGAACAATTGTAAAATTAAATTCCTGTAAATATAGCTTCCATCTGCTTAATCTGTCGTGAGTGAATTTAGCTGAAAGTAAAAACTGTATCGCTCTGTGGTCTGTGTAAACGGTGGTATGTCTGCCATAAAGAAAATGCCGAAATCTCGTAAAAGCCCATACAACACATAATGTTTCTAGTTCTGTAACGGAATAATTTAGTTCAGCAGGTGACAAAATGCGGCTTGCAAATGCGATGTTTTTGATTACTATAGAGTCATCTTCTTCAATTTCCTGGAAAATATGTACGCCTAAAGCGGTGTTGGAACTGTCGGTGGCAATGGAAAAATTTCTGGTAAGATCTGGGTGCGATAAAAGTGGAGCATTCAACAAGGCTTCTTTCAGGTTCACAAATTCAGAATGTGTTTGCTTATCCCAGGACCAAATACTGTTTTTACCTGTCAATTGACATAATCTGGGGGTATCTAAAGCAGAGTAATGAATAAATTTACGAAAAAAGTTAATTAAGCCCAAAAAACTGCGTAGTTGCTTCTTCGTCGTAGGAACAGTAATGTCACGTAGAGCTTGAAGTTTTTCCTGATCAGGCGCAATGCCTTCTGCTGAAATTACGTGTCCAAGAAACTTTATAGAAGTTTTACCAAAGTGCGATTTCTGAGATTAACTGTGAGTCCTTGTGCATGAAAAGTTTGCAACAGTCGTTCTAAAATCATATTGTGTTCAGACCAGGTAGCTTCTGCAATAAGAATTTCATCTACGTACGTCGTGATTCTGTCTTTAAGTTCTGTTGGAAGTATTGTGTTCAAACCCCGAATAAAAGCAGCAGAAGAAATTGTTAAGCCGAACGGTAATTTACAAAATTTATAACAGTCGCCAAAACAGAGAAAATCTGTGTACTTTCTGCAATTCGGATGAAGCTGAATTTGCCAAAATCCCGATTTCAAATCTAGTGTGGAATAAATAGCCGTACCATGAAATTTCTGTAGTAGTTCTTCTAGTGTCTGTGGTCGATCTGTCTCATTAATAATAATGTCATTAATGTGACGCGAATCAAGCACGAGGCGAAGTGAGCCATCTTTTTTCTTAACAATATGTAGCGGGTTTATGTATGGACTAACTGCCGGTTCAATAATTCCTTGATCGAGCATATCCTGCAATTCTTTCTTAACTTGTTCTCTATGAATATATGGAATGGGATAATGCTTAGCTTTAAATGAATCGTGCTGTTTCACTTGAAATTCATACATAAAACCGTACATAGTACCAGGAATGTAGTCAAAAACTGGAGCTTGCTGTAAAAGAATTTTGTGTAGTTGCGTGCGTTCGTCGTCTGCATTTGCACAACTCTGTTTAACCTTATCGGAAATCATCTGCATTACATCATAGTCAGCTTCGTCTGTAGTATTATAGTTATGTACGTACGTATCTGTGCACAATGTGGGATTACAGTCTATGTTACGTGATACGGAAATGACCTCTGTACGATTAATTGTCTGTTCTTCCGCAGATAAAGAGTGCTGAAATTCTAAAGCCAACTGTACATTTTCATCCTTTAGCATTAAATAGGAATTTTGAAAGTCAATAACTGCGTTGTGTTGTACCAGAAAGTTCGTGGCTAAAATAACGTCTGTTGTCAATAAAGGAACAATCCAAAAATTTGAGTGAAACGTGTGACCTGCAATGCAAAATGATAAATGTGTCTGTAATTTAACGTCTACTCCTTTACACGATACTGCTCCTTTTACTTTCGTTTTGCCTAGTGGTAGTGTAGGATAGGTATTCTCTTTATTACACTCGTTGAAAGTTTCTTCATTAATAACTGACATAGGTGAGCTGGAATCGATTACTGCTGAAAATTTCGATGAACCAATTTTAATTTTGATGACAGGATGTGAAATGGATTTTTGCACAATTGGTCTTTCCTGCAAAAGAGTGTCTCTGATATCGTCGAAAGTAATTACATTTTCGTGAACAACATTCTGCGTGTCAAAAGTAGCGTTTGTGTTACTGGAAGATGCGACCTGTACAGTATCTAGTCAGATTCTATCTGACGTGTTATTATTTTCACGAGGATTCTGTGGCATTTCCACTATTTGAACTGTTCTGTTATTTCTTCCAGACGTATTACGCTCTGGATGATACCTACTGTCGTGTTCATTCATGAGAATATGTTCTTGCGGATGATTTTGCTGTTGGTCAGACCGACTGCTATTATATGTACGCTGAAAATTTTGCTCATTATTTTTACGTCTGTCGTGATAGTCATTTCTGTACGGTGCATTGCGATAGGAATTGAAATACTGTGTTTTCTGTACGTAGTTGTTCCTTTGCTGCGGTGCGTTACTATTTGTTGTACCAGGGACTATACGTGCACGCGTCGAAACATTAAAGCCTGGTTGACCTTGTGCATTCCATTGCTGGTTAGGTATGCTAACCGGCTGACTTTCATGCTGTTGTGGTGGAAAACGTCTATTGTTACTAAAATGTGGTTCCTGTTGCTGAAAATTTTGACGATATTGATAATTAGAATTTTGTCTGTTATTAAAGTTCTGTTGGTTGTCATTCCTATAGCGACTATTACCTTTACTATTAAAATTACGTGACTGATCGTAATTACTGTAAGTTTGTTGACCTTGGTTATTATATGAAAAATTTTTGTTCACGAAGGAATAATCTGATTGCTGCACTTCTAAAAGCTGCAGCAGATCCCTGAATGCCGAAATATTTTCTTTTTGCTGACCCGTTAAAAGTGTCACTCTTAATGATCGTGGCAATTTAGAGATACATAATTGTATGAGTGCAGATTCACTAATGGTTCACTTAAGTACTGGTTTTGTTGCACCATGTGCTCAAAAAATTGCGTCACACTGGGAAAATTTGAGTTCTCATAATTTGGTAAACTAATTAACTGATCTTTAATTCCGCGCTGTGTCGTCTTAGACTAATACGCTGATAGAAAAGCATTCTGAAACTCTTCTACCGAATAGCATTGTCTCGCGATCGGTCTCATACGAGTTGCCGGTTCGCCTTCCAAAAAACTGCAAATAAATTCAAGTTTATGCGTAACGGGCCAAGTCGGTGGAAAACCAAAGCTAAATTGTTGTATCCAATCCAGTGGGTGAATCTGTGTTCTGTCATTTTTAAACACTTTAAATTTTCTCACTGACAGAAAATGTTTGTAATCAAAATTATCGTATGATGGAACAGGTTCAGGACTGTAAGAGAATCTGTTTGACTGTGACTGTTCTGAATCTAACTCACGTACTCTCTGTAGATTACCTAAATTATACGCGCTGTGTGAGTCTGACAAATGTTCGCAAAGTGGCGTCTGCTGTGATGTGTTAAACGCTGAAACATTTTTCATCTCTGTTACTTCTTGCTGTAAACTTGACAATTTTCTACGCAACGTGTTATTAGGCGAATCGATCTCATTAATTGTCTGCTGTAAATTTTGGAATTCAGGTGTTTGGTTAAATGAAACCGGTGAGGTATCGTCTGATTTGCTGTCATTATTACTTTCAGTAACATCAATACGACTGGCCAATACATTATATTTTTCAGTCAGTATTTTTGCCTGGTCATCATTTTTACTGTTAGAAGCATTAATCTGTTTTTGTAATTTACGTGTGGTTTCGTTCAATTTTTTAACGTCAGCTTTGACGACATCGGAATCCTGTGTTAGTTCTAATTGTTCGAGTCTGTCGGTCACTGTTTGAAAATCTGTTGTGTATGTGTCTGTTTTCGATTTAAGATCGGAAATTTCGTCACGTAATTCTGTGTTCGACTGTTTGATGGTATTAATTTCATCGGACACTGCAGCAATATTGCTGTCCACGTATGTTTTTGCCTTCGCGAACAATTTACGTTTGTCTTCTTGTCTCTGTGCTGTGATTGTTTCCATTACTCGTCGTTTTACTTTATTCTGATCCTGTATAAATTTACGGAAACGGGTATTACTGTTTTCTAGGTGGTGATTAAAGCGCTCGTCAATTTGACTGTTCTGTTGTTCGAATTTCGCGTCTATCTTTGCATCCATTCTGCGCGAAAGTTCTGCTGTCATTACTTTAAACTCGTCGCGTAATTGTGTTGCTTTTTCAGAGCATTGTTTACCGACTGCATTAATTTCTTCTCTAAGTGATTCTGTTGCAGTCGTTTGCATATCTCTTAATTCTTGCGCAACAGATCTAATCTCTTCGCTACTTTTTCTTGAACAAGCCTCAATTTCCTCGCGTAACTGTTCCTTAGTGTCATGACACTGCGCGGCAACGGCTCTAATTTGTTCACTAAGCTGTCTGGAATTGTTGTCTAATTTTTCATTTAATTGTTGTTTGAGATTAACGTTATTTTTATTAAGCTGTTGTTTGAGATCTTCTTTAAGTTGTCTGGAATTGTTGTCTAATTTTTCATTGAGCTGTTGTTTGAGATTTTCGTTATTTTCATTAAGTTGTTTGAAATTTTCATTACCTTCGTTCTTAAATTGTTTGTTATCTTCACTCTGTTGAAGCAATATTGCCACAATTTGTTCTAAGCCAATATTACCTACTCTATTCTCTGTGCAGTTTGATGGTGTACCTGCAATTGTCACGTTTTGTGCAACCATTTGGTCACTCTGTGATTCTTGAAAAGGTTCGCCAGTCGGATGTGCACTGTTATTCACTAAATCGGAATTAAATAAATCTGTCCTACTTTGAGTATACTGTTCATTTTCATTAGACAAATTTGTCTGTTCATTACTTAAATCCTGCAAACCGGGTGTGTTAAGCTGGGCAGTACTCATTGCAACAGAGCGCCCCGCGTCATCAATTGTCGTCAAATTAACAGAGGACACAATTGAGTTCGCTTGTTCATCATTAGGATGATTTTCAGTAAACGGTGAATTGTCATCATTATATTGCGTGTCGCAAGTACTATCGGTGAAGTTGTTTAATTCGGTTATTTCATTCATAATACCTCGCGATGCACTATTAATAGTCTTTCGCGGCATTTTTACAAAAATTCAAATGGTTCAAATGGCTCTGAGCACTATGGGACTAAACATCTATGGTCATCAGTCCCCTAGAACTTAGAACTACTTAAACCTAACTAACCTAAGGACAGCACACAACACCCAGCCATCACGAGGCAGAGAAAATCCCTGACCCCGCCGGGAATCGAACCCGGGAACCCGGGCGTGGGAAGCGAGAAGGCATTTTTACAATAGTTACAATTATTCACAAATGAAATAAGCACAATGCAAAAAGCAACAAACACAAATACAACAGAGCAACGAATTCCCGATGATCTGAGGAAAGAAAGTCACAAAATTAGTAAAAGCGTTGCGCAAAAATGCTAATTATATTTTAGTAAATAAGAGCAGATATCTGGCTACTTTTCAGAAGATTCTCAAAGAAATACGATCCTGGACCGGATGTCACCAAGTGTAACCTCCCAAGAAAAAAATGAAAGGAAAAGTCTATGGTAATGAAAACGTGCCAAAAGTTATTTCCCCACAAGATTACTGAATAATAATGACCCAAATGTTGTTGAGCTCCCACAAAACATCGTTAAATTGAAATAAAAGCGACTGTACCTTCGCTACAAAAATATTGAAAAATAATGGCCCAATGTAAACTCGATACAAAAATTGAGAAATGAACATTCAATTGTAATGATTTTTTTCTTTTTTAAAAACGATTGCTTTGAAAACAGAATTATTATTGGGGGATTTCTTGAACAAATTAATTACAATACATTATTAGCTGAGCGCAATGCTGCTTCATTACCTTATTTAACAATATACCTCGTCCTGAATCGTGACCAGAGACCCATGTCGACCCCCGCCGACTTCTCACACACTACTGTGCTAACTGACTACTTGCTCTCGCGACTCGCTACGTACAACTACTGCGTCCAACTCGGAACTGCACACTCGCGCGGTTAAGCGCAGACTCGCAACGATAAATAACTCTCTGGTCAGAGATTCTGTCATGCCTCGCCATCGCTGTATTGAATACACTGAACACATACGTGTTTCACGGTGCAGAGCTCGTAGTGGAACGAGCGTTTGAGGCAGATGGTCGACTTCGGTTTATTGGGAGAATTGTGGGAAAGTGTGGTTCATCTGTAAAGGAGACCGCATATAGGACGCTGGAGTTACCTATTCTTGAGCACTGCTCGAGCGTTTGGGATCCACAGCCAAGTCGGATCAGAGGACGACATTGAAGCAATACAGAGGCGGGCTGCTGGATGGGTTACCGGTACGTTCCACATAAGCATTATGGAGACACTTCGGGAACTCAAATGGGAATTCCTGGAAAGAAGGCGACGTTCTTTTTGTGGAACACTATTGAGAAAACGTAGAGAACTTGTATTTGAAACTGACTGCAGGATGGTTCTACTGTCGCCAACATGCATTTCGCTTAAGGACCACGAATGTACGATACAAGAAATTAAGGATCGTACGGAGGCATATAGACTTTTTCGCTCGCTGTAAAGAATAGTATTGAAACAGGAAAGAAAATGACTGTATTTAGAGTCACCAACGATGGCGGTCGAGTTTAGGCCTGTTCTGCGCACCTGCGTCACGAATTCTCCGACAGCAAATAGGCGTTCAATGGTGTTCTGAGCGATATTTTTTGAATGCCGTAGCTAATGTGAGCATTAAACGTGATCGTAGCGAATTGCTTAGTGAATTTTTATTCCATTTGTTACGAGTTGTCATCGCTGATGGTGGTGGTAAGTAATACATTCCGCATAAGTAAGGGAGAAACATAATTTGCAAAACATACGCTTTGTTCAAGCGGCAAGAACGCACATGTGCGTACGGCAACTGTCGCTTGAAATCGTCAAAATGCAATTCTTGTCCGTACCTCGACATGTGCGAACAGCCATCGCTCAGGGATCGGATTACAGTAGTGGTACATGCTGCCCTCCGCCAAACACCCTACCACGGCTTGCGGAGTATGTATGCAGATGTAGATGTAGACGTAGAATGCAAAATTAGTCAAAAAAGGTTGATTTGTTCAGTAATATTATGTTCAGAGAACTTAGGAATGATCCGACGGCGAAGATAATGAAGTAGATACGAAGTACCCACATCTAAGCTTTTTGCAATGTCAGGATAGTTCCTTTTAAAAAGTGCTTCCTCCATCCCTCTCCTCTCCCAACTCGTTCTCAGTTTTTAATGACCGCGTCGACGACGTGACGCTACACGTTAATCTTCCTTCGCCCTTCTTTGTGTCTTCATCGGCTGGAAAATTAAGAGTCCCACTTCACAAACAGTTGCAGAAAAAACAATCACCGGAGCAGGGTGTCGAGTGACACAGATCCGGCCTACAGACGACGCGAGACTGTTTACTTGGGCCCGGCGTTTGGAAGATCTAAAACCTCAGTGACAGAATGCTTCCGGACTTCGGGATTTAACAGACAGCTCTGTGTCACTCGTCAGACAACTGGCCAATCAATTTGCACCCAGGCGTCTCGTATCTCATTCCCCATCCCTGACGTGAGCGATAAGCTTCGTAAATTACATAACAATGTACAAGGCAACGCAAGTACGGAATCTACACCTACAAAAAAATGGTTCAAATGGCTCTGAGCACTATGGGACTTAACATCGGTGGTCATCAGTCCCCTAGAACTAAGAACTACTTAAACCTAACTAACCTAAGGACATCACACACACCCATGACCGAGGCAGGATTCGAACCTGCGACCGTAGCGGTCACGCGGCTCCAGGCGCCTAGAACCGCACGGCCACAGCGGCCGGCTCTACATCTACATAGATACTCCTCAAGGCACCGTAAGATTCTTGGCGGAGAGTACCCAGTAATACTACTTGTCATTACTTTCCCGTTCCCGTCGCAAATAGAGAGAGAGAGAGAGAGAGAGCGAAAAATGACTATGTTTATGCCTCCGTAAGAGCCCTTATCTCTCGGATCTTATCCTCGTGGTCCTTGTGCGTAGTGTACTTTGGCGGCGGTAGAGTCGCTCGGCAGTCAGCGGTATTTGAAGCTGACTGCCGAGCGATTCTACCGCCGCCAAATACCGGTTCTCTAATTTTCTCATAAAGAACGTTTCTCGAAAAGAACGGCGCCTTCCTTCCAGGGATTCCCGTTTGAGCTCCCGAAGCATCTCCGTGACATTTACGCATTGTTCCAACCTACCGGTAAAAAGTCTAGCAGTCCGCCTCTGAATTGCTTCGATGTCTTCCTTAAATCCGACTTGGTACGGATCCGAAACACTCGAGCAATAATTAAGAATAGGTCGCACCAGCGTACTATTCACGGTGTCCTTTAAAAGTGAATCACCGTTTCCTAAAATTCTCCCAATAAACCGAAGTCGACCATTCGCCTTCCCTACCACAGTTCTCACATGCTCGTCCACTTCATATCGCTTTGCAACATTATGTCCAGATGTTTAAATGACTTGACTGTGTCAAGCAGGACACCAATAATACTGCATCCGAACATTACAGGTTTGATCTTCCTACTCACCCGCATTGAATTACATTGTTCCACATTCAGGTCTAGCTGATATTCATCACACCAACTAGAAATTTTTTCTACGTCATCCTGTATCTTCCTACAGTCACTCATCTTTCACACCTTACCGTACACCACAGCAGCAAACAACCGCAGATTGCTGCCCACCCTGTCCGCCAAATCATCTATGTATTTATGTATACAGAGAACAACAGCGGTTCTATCATGCTTCCCTGGTGCATTCCTAACGAGATCCTTGTCTCTGATGAGCACTCGCTGTCGAGGAAAACATACTGAGTTCTATTATTTACAAAAATCTTCATTCCACTCGCATATCTGTGAACTTATTCCATATGCTCGTACCTTCGTTAACAGCTTACAATGGGGCACCGTGTCAAATGATTTCCGAAGACCTAGAAATATGGAATCTGCCTGTTGCCCTTCAGTCATAATTTGTAGTATACCATGTGAGTAAAGGGTAAACTGAGATTCGCACGAGCGGTGCTTTCAAAAACCATGCCGATTGGCGGACATAAGTTTCTCAGCCTCAACAAAGTATTGTATTCGAACGAACAAAATGTTCAAGGATTCTGCAGCAAACAGACGTTAGGGATATTGGTCTGTAATTTTGCTGGTCCTTTCTTTTGCCTTTCTTATACACTGACATACACGCCTGGAAATGGAAAAAAGAACACATTGACACCGGTGTGTCAGACCCACCATACTTGCTCCGGACACTGCGAGAGGGCTGTACAAGCAATGATCACACGCACGGCACAGCGGACACACCAGGAACCGCGGTGTTGGCCGTCGAATGGCGCTAGCTGCGCAGCATTTGTGCACCGCCGCCGTCAGTGTCAGCCAGTTTGCCGGGGCATACGGAGCTCCATCGCAGTCTTTAACACTGGTAGCATGCCGCGACAGCGTGGACGTGAACCGTATGTGCAGTTGACGGACTTTGAGCGAGGGCGTATAGTGGGCATGCGGGAGGCCGGGTGGACGTACCGCCGAATTGCTCAACACGTGGGGCGTGAGGTCTCCACAGTACATCGATGTTGTCGCCAGTGGTCGGCGGAAGGTGCACGTGCCCGTCGACCTGGGACCGGACCGCAGCGACGCACGGATGCACGCCAAGACCGTAGGATCCTACGCAGTGCCGTAGGGGACCGCACCGCCACTTCCCAGCAAATTAGGGACACTGTTGCTCCTGGGGTATCGGCGAGGACCATTCGCAACCGTCTCCATGAAGCTGGGCTACGGTCCCGCACACCGTTAGGCCGTCTTCCGCTCACGCCCCAACATCGTGCAGCCCGCCTCCAGTGGTGTCGCGACAGGCGTGAATGGAGGGACGAATGGAGACGTGTCGTCTTCAGCGATGAGAGTCGCTTCTGCCTTGATGCCAATGATGGTCGTATGCGTGTTTGGCGCCGTGCAGGTGAGCGCCACAATCAGGACTGCATACGACCGAGGCACACAGGCCGAACACCCGGCATCATGGTGTGGGGAGCGATCTCCTACACTGGCCGTACACCACTGGTGATCGTCGAGGGGACACTGAATAGTGCACGGTACATCCAAACCGTCATCGAACCCATCGTTCTACCATTCCTAGACCGGCAAGGGAACTTGCTGTTCCAACAGGACAATGCACGTCCGCATGTATCCCGTGCCGCCCAACGTGCTCTAGAAGGTGTAAGTCAACTACCCTGGCCAGCAAGATCTCCGGATCTGTCCCCCATTGAGCATGTTTGGGACTGGATGAAGCGTCGTCTCACGCGGTCTGCACGTCCAGCACGAACGCTGGTCCAACTGAGGCGCCAGGTGGAAATGGCATGGCAAGCCGTTCCACAGGACTACATCCAGCATCTCTACGGTCGTCTCCATGGGAGAATAGCAGCCTGCATTGCTGCGAAAGGTGGATATACACTGTACTAGTGCCGACATTGTGCATGCTCTGTTGCCTGTGTCTATGTGCCTGTGGTTCTGTCAGTGTGATCATGTAATGTATCTGACCCCAGGAATGTGTCAATAAAGTTTCCCCTTCCTGGGACAATGAATTTACGGTGTTCTTATTTCAATTTCCAGGAGTGTATTACATACGGGTATGTAGTACATACTGATATCTACACTACTGGCCATTAAAATTGCTACACCAAGAAGAAACGCAGATGATAAACGGGAATACATTGGACAAATATATTACACTAGAACGGACATATGATCACATTTTCGCGCAATTAGGGTGTATAGATCCTGAGACATCAGTACCCAGAACAACCACCTCTGGCTGTAATAACGGCCTTCATGCGCCTGGGCATTGAGTCAAACCTTGGATGGCGTGTACAGGGACAGCTGCCCATGCAGCCTCAACACGATGCCACGGTTCATCAAGAGTAGTGACTGGCGTATTGTGGCGAGCCAGTTGCTCGGCCACCATTGACCAGACGTTTTCAGTTGGTGAGAGATCTGGAGAATTTGCTGGCCAGGGCAGCAGTCTAACATTTTCTGTATCCAGAAAGGCGTGTACAGGACCTGCAACATGCGGTCGTGCATTATCCTGCTGAAATGTAGCGTTTCGCAGGGATCGAATGAAGGGTAGAGCCACGGGTCGTAACATATCTGAAATGTAACGTCTACTGTTCAAAGTGCCGTCAATGCGAACAAGAGGTGACAGAGACGTGTAACCAGTGGCACACCATACCATCACGCCGGGTGATACGCCAGTATGGCGATGACGAATACACGCTTCCAATGGGCGTTCACCGCGATGTCGCAAAACACGAATGCGATCATCATGATGCTGTAAACAGAACATCCGAAAAAAATGACGTTTTACCATTCGCGCACCCAGGTTCGTCGTTGAGTACACCATCGCAGGCGCTCCTGTCTGTGACGCAGCGTCAAGGGTAACCGCAGCCATGGTCTCCGAGCTGATAGTCCATGCTGCTGCAGCGTCGTCTAACTGTTCGTGAAGATGGTTGTTGTCTTGCAAACGTCCCCATCTGTTGACTCAGGGATCGAGACGTGGTTGCACGTTCCGTTACAGCCATGCGGATAAGATGTCTGTCATTTCGACTGCTAGTGATACGAGGCCGTTGGAATCCAGCACGGCGTTCCGTATTACCCTCATGAACTCACCGATTCCATATTTTGCTAACAGTCATTGGATCTCGACCAACGCGAGCAGCATGTCGCGATACGATAAACCGCAATCGCGATAGGCTGCAACCCGACCTTTAGCAAAGTCGGAAACGTGATGGTACGCATTTCTCCTCCTTACACGAGGCATCACAACAACGTTTCACCAGGCAACGCCGGTCAACTGCTTTTTGTGTGTGAGGAATCGGTTGGAAACTTTCCTCATGTAAGCCCGTTGTAGGTGTCGCCACCGGCGCCAAGCTTGTGTGAATGCTCTGAAAAGCTAATCATTTGCATATCACATCATCTTCTTCCTGTTGGTTAAATTTAGCGTCTGTAGCACGTCATCTTCGTGGTGTAGCAATTTTCTAGGTACAAAAGTGCATCTGTAACAGTTTTAAAGTGGTACTCTGAAAAAATCTTTCAATATTATCTGCATCGGGACTATTTACTTTCAGGAGGTGCAAAATGGCGCAGTTTTATCAAATTACTTGCTCTAGTTTGAAGCTAAAAATCTCTACTGTGTCTTAAGTTTTCATAATACTGGACATAAATCGTTTACATGAAAAACGTGAAAAGAACCCTCAGTATTATTTCAAATAATGTTAGCAGGCAAACTTAGTTTTAAGTGTCCCTTACTTCTCGACCACTCCACGTTTACACCATTTTATGTGTTATTATGGAATGGAGAAAACAAAGGTTCTCTGTATTATTCACTATATGTGAGCTGGGCGTTATGCCGTGTGTAACTGTTCAGCACGTCGTACTATACAGTTATTTTATGTGATTATCCCATTACACCGTACAAGAAAATTAATTCATTATGATTCTTATATGTAATATACTTATTGTCAACCACTATGTATTCTTTATGAAATAAAATAAACGTATTGTAATGTCTTACTATCGAAGCTAAGTAAATGATGCAGCTAAACTATGGAAACCAGATTTTATATATAAAAAATTGCGTCTGTCACAATCATCGACGCTCAGAAATTGTTTTGTATTTGTCGTTTTTATCTTCCTGGATACCGAATAGCGGAGACATAAGTTTATGTAGTCTCTTGGTATCTGAAGTAATAATTGTTATATGAGATGAAATTTCTTTTATTTCGGTCTTGAGTAGACTAGTATTCCTTTTGTAATTAATCGAATACGAAAATATAATATTTGGCCGTTCAAAGTCAGTTGAAGGTGGCACGTTTAATGGACAACGGTCAGGCCCCTTCTGCGCTTTATCGTCGAATATTTTATTATTTAAAATGAACTTGCATTTTCTAAGGAAGTCCGAAACGTCTTTAGAAAGTATTTTTATATCTATGTGTTAATGTTATATAGGTTATGCACTCAAGCGTCAATGCGTGTACTGCCAACCGATAAGAATAAAATCATATATTAAAATGATTCCGCCAGTCTGTTAATCATAGAGTGTCACTTCCATAGAATTCCTGAAGAGTTTCCTTTCGTTAATTATTTAAAGCTAACTGAAAAATGGCTCTGAGCACTATGCGACTTAACTTCTGAGGTCATCAGTCCCCGAGAACTTAGAACTAATTAAACCTAACTAACCTAAGGATATCACACACATCCATGCAGGATTCGAACCTGCGACCGTAGCGGTCACCAGGCTCCAGACTGTAGCGCCTAGAACCTCACGGCCACTCCGGCCGGCAAAGCTAACTGAAGCACGAAAGGAAAGCTTCAACTAATTCATGTTATTGTTCGGTTTAAGGGGATACTCATAAAATAACGCTGAAGCACTTATTACGCAGAGTGCGGGAAACTCACATTCAACATCTGTATCAATTATACAGTAGATGAGTGGCATTCTCTAATTTAAATATCTTGATTACAGTTTTCAGCTGACTGTAGCAGTATAAGTACTAAAAGTGCTTCACATCTTTACACACTATGAAAATGGTTTTCATTTACAATTATTAATAGAAAAGTTCTTGGTAACACACCTGTGTAGCCGTGCATGTTAGCACGTTGCTTTCGGAATTCGGGGAGGCGCGCCGGCCCCGGATCAAATAAGCCCCGCGAATTAACGACGAGGGCCGGGGTACCGGCCAACTTCGATGTGGATCCGCCTAGGTGAATACCTGACTAGCATTCACGTCCCTCCAAAGTTACATGTTTCACAAACATTCAGAAAACGTTCGCACACTCTCACATGGGATATCACTAGTCGCAGGCATACTGTTTCCGTCCTGGGGCGGGGGGAGAGGGGTGGCATCCACTCACCCTCTACCACTAACATTGCCAGAGTAACATTGCCAAAGACACAAATTAACACGCCGACCGCGAGAAGATACGGGATGAAGACCAGTGAACGGAAGAATGAAAACGTTCTCGCTGGATTCACATACATTCCTTAAGTTTTCCTTTTGCATTGCACAGCGGTTACTGATCGTACATACAGAGTGAGGCAGTCAAGGCAGGCCACCCCAGAATGAACAAATATACCCAGCTGCGGTTTTCGATACGTTATAGTGGAAACATGGAGAATTTTCTGACGTCCTCAAGTAATTTTTATCGTTGACAGTCGCCGAATTACGACATCGTCTTCTTTTTCTTTCTAATGGAACTAGGTACATTTTTCTGTGGCATTTGAAAGAAGCTTCTAAGAGAACTTTAGCGACGTAATACGTATTGTACTTGATCAAACACTATCAAGATAACAGCGTCGCAAACAAATGGCTCGCCGTCATGAGAAGAGATACCATAAACGTCGCCCAGTTACACCAAATGTAAACAAATACTCAGTTCAGGTGCGGTTCGTATGTTTATTATCACGGCTGTCACACCAAGTACTCAAAATGTTGACCATCATTGCTAACGCTATAAAGCGATTCTGGAGAAAAAATGTTGCACGTTGAATTCCATCTGGAGTTAACGGCAGCACAGTCCCGTGTTTTAAGACATTTCATGCCTTGAAAAGTCATCGTTGTTTCCTAATAGACTGCTTGCTTTAATTTTCGCCACAGATAGAAATATAGAAATGTTGAGTTTGATGAGTGTGCAGACCATTTTGCATTTTCTGTATAACCATTCCAGTGCTCTCCAGATGTTCTTTTCAGAGGGTGTGTCGTACATGTACCGAATGGGAGGTACATTCGTTATATTCTTACCACTCTGATTGTCATAAGTCCAGTGGGATCTCTTCCAATAACTGTGGTAGCAGCGCATCTTAGTTCAAATGGCTCTGAGCACTATGGGACTTGACATCTGAGTTCACCAATACCCTAGACTTAGAACTACTTAAACCTAACTAACCTAAGGACATCACATACATCCATGCCTAAGACAGGATTCGAACCTGCGACCGTTGCAGCAGCACGGTTCCGGACTGAAGGGCCTAGAACCACTCGGCTACAGCGGCCGGTAGCACATCTTAGTAACTCTACATACTTGAGTGTATTTAGATTACCGTCAATAAAACTGGGACCAAAAGTGCAGGTTTTGAAATACACATTCCAAACGTTGATAGACTGACAGCGTCGTCTGAGTCAGCGTGGAATTTCAAGTGATGATTAGTGCATATTGCGACGACTGATCTGCCCAATGATTGTAAACCATGAAGTCCGTAAACAAAATTCTGCATAGATATGCGGCAACCTTTAGTACTTTTCTTAGATAACATTCGGAGATCTGTAACCAATTTTGGAAGTCCCTGCCATGAAGCTGTAAATGCAGCGAAATGTGAAAGGCGTTAAATGCAGTTGAATGCAGTGACCGCAAAACACTCGTTTGGCTGATCCCGTTTCTAAGGTGCTTCCTGGCAACATTTGCTTTGTGTTACTGCTGCTAAGATGCTGGTTTCATTTCTTTCATAAGTTGCCTTTTTTTTTCTTTGGCGTGATTTATTCTCCACACTTCCAGTTTCTAGAACTTTTTTCCAGTGCTTGCAAAGACAGGTCGTGAGTGCTTGGCACGATTTAGATAGTCTTCAACATGCAAACCGCACCGCTGCTCTCATAGTTTGGCGATATTCGCCATAAACGATATTCACTTTTTAGACTGTCGTACACATTATGAATGCCTCCTCAAGCAAGTTATCTGATTGCTACAACAGCAGAACACAGACTGATGGGCTTCAAACGCACAGTTAAACCCAAGAACCGCACCTGTGTTACGTGTTTGCTTACATTTAGTATGTAGTGCAGAAGTCTGTAAAACGTCTTCTGACAGGGGGACATTGGTTTGTGGCGCCGTTATCTTGATACTATTTGATGATGTACCAAACACCTTCTTTTGTTGAAGTTTTCTTGGAACCTTCTTTGAAATGCCAGGGGAAAAAGTATTTAGTTCCATTAAAAACAAAACAAATTAAATTGCGTAATTCGGCGACTATAAGTGATAATTATTACTTGCAAACATTAAGAAATTCGCCATATTGTCCGCTATAGCTTGGCGATACCCGCACCTTGATGTGTTTGTTCATTCTACATAGATTTTGGGTGGCCTGTCTTAGTTGCCACAGCCTGCGTGTGAATCAATATAGTGAGCCATATTTTTATGTAATGCTGAGACATAGTCACTAATAGGAGCGGTGCCAGGTGACAGTACAGTGGTATCGTATAAACACAACAGCAACGCTAGGATAATGCGGACACCATATGTGGCTATCCATCAAGAGCATAAGCAAACAAGAACTGTACCGCCATAGGGGGAGGGGGGAGGGGGGGAGTGGGGAGGGGGGGAGGGGGGCGGGGACAAGATGTGCTCGTCAAGAAGCCTCTCCTCTACCTCGTAGAGCTGGTAGTTTTCAACGAAAGCAGAGCTGACACATTATCACAGGGATCACCGATTCTTTCTGTTGTTGTGAGAGTCGTACTCCAGCTCCTGACATAGCATTTCTCTCTTCACTCATTTCAAAATTAGAAAGCGATAAACAACATAACATAAGAGTTCATAACGTCCCCATCTAAAACAGCTACTTTAAGACATCCACTTGATACTATTCCGATGAGCGTTTGTATACAAAGCATCTGTGGAACAACGTCCGTCGTACAGAGATGTAACAGACAGAGCCTGAATATCGGATGGGTGATACCTCGATAAGACTGTGACCAGTCTGTGCTGTTTCAAGAGTTGATTGTGATGTGCGAAGACCACACAGCGTAACGCGGGCAGTGCCATTAGCTCATTTGGCGGCGATGTGCGTGGCGTAGCGTCACCCTTATAGAAATGTGAGCTTTCACAGGCTCCTCTTGTGTGTTCGTGTCGATATCCAGAGATATAGTAGCTTCAACACTTCCTGTCGCTCCTCTAAAAGGTACATGTAAGACACGAACGATCCTGGCTTGTGTTTCGGGTAGGATGGAGAAGGTAGAGTTTATGGACCCGGCAAGTGACCAGTGGGAGGCATGTTGTTATTACTGGATAGTGTCCGTCTTAACATACACTCCTGGAAATTGAAATAAGAACATCGCGAATTCATTGTCCCAGGAAGGGGAAACTTTATTGACACATTCCTGGCGTCAGATACATCACATGATCACACTGACAGAACCACAGGCACATAGACACAGGCAACAGAGCATGCACAATGTCGGCACTAGTACAGTGTATATCCACCTTTCGCAGCAATGCAGGCTGCTATTCTCCTATGGAGACGATCGTAGAGATGCTGGATGTAGTCCTGTGGAACGGCTTGCCATGCCATTTCCACCTGGCGCCTCAGTTGGACCAGCGTTCGTGCTGGACGTGCAGACCGCGTGAGACGACGCTTCGTCCAGTCCCAAACATGCTCAATGGGGGACAGATCCGGAGATCTTGCTGGCCAGGGTAGTTGACTTACACCTTCTAGAGCACGTTGGGTGGCACGGGATACATGCGGACGTGCATTGTCCTGTTGGAACAGCAAGTTCCCTTGCCGGTCTAGGAATGGTAGAACGATGGGTTCGATGACGGTTTGGATGTACCGTGCACTACTCAGTGTCCCCTCGACAATCACCAGTGGTGTACGGCCAGTGTAGGAGATCGCTCCCCACACCATGATGCCGGGTGTTGGCCCTGTGTGCCTCGGTCGTATGCAGTCCTGATTGTGGCGCTCACCTGCACGGCGCCAAACACGCATGCGACCATCATTGGCACCAAGGCAGAAGCGACTCTCATCGCTGAAGACGACACGTCTCCATTCGTCCCTCCATTCACGCCTGTCGCGACACCACTGGAGGCGGGCTGCACGATGTTGGGGCGTGAGCGGAAGACGGCCTAACGGCGTGCGGGACCGTAGCCCAGCTTCATGGAGACGGTTGCGAATGGTCCTCGCCGATACCCCAGGAGCAACAGTGTCCCTAATTTGCTGGGAAGTGGCGGTGTGGTCCCCTACGGCACTGCGTAGGATCCTACGGTCTTGGCGTGCATCCGTGCGTCGCTGCGGTCCGGTCCCAGGTCGACGGGCACGTGCACCTTCCGCCGACCACTGGCGACAACATCGATGTACTGTGGAGACCTCACGCCCCACGTGTTGAGCAATTCGGCGGTACGTCCACCCGGCCTCCCGCATGCCCACTATACGCCCTCGCTCAATGTCCGTCAACTGCACATACGGTTCACGTCCACGCTGTCGCGGCATGCTACCAGTGTTAAAGACTGCGATGGAGCTCCGTATGCCACGGCAAACTGGCTGACACTGACGACGACGGTGCACAAATGCTGCGCAGCTAGCGCCATTCGACGGCCAACACCGCGGTTCCTGGTGTGTCCGCTGTGCCGTGCGTGTGATCATTGCTTGTACAGCCCTCTCGCAGTGTCCGGAGCAAGTATGGTGGGTCTGACACACCGGTGTCAATGTGTTCTTTTTTCCATTTCCAGGAGTATATATACAGCCTTTAGTGTGAGGTCGTCATCTCGGTGTAGTGTTCATAGACGGCTGGCCACGTGGTCTTTATGACGACCAGCAATGTCATCCCTGGCATGGTCTGATGGACTGTCTAGCCGCTCTGCCTATAATCCAGACGTAGTGGGCGCCTCAAACGGCGGCAGTGACCTAAGTAGAGCGTTCTACGGTGGCAACAGTCTGCCCAGGTAGAATAAACAGCATCCCTATGGAATTTCTAAAATCCTTAGTTAATTAGCAACCCACTGACTATTGAAGTTGATTTGTAGAATCTATGAAACTGGAAACATAAGATTTTCGTAAAACTATCATCCGCACAATCCTGAAAATAGCAAGGGCAGATGCGTGCGAGAACTATTGCACGATCAATTTAACACCTCATGCATCCGAATTGCTGACAAAATTGATGTATGGAAGAATGGAAAACAGAGGATCGATTATATAGCCAGTTTGTCTTTAGAAAGGATAAATGAACCAGAGGGGCAGTTTTTACGCTGCGATCAATAATGGAAGCAAGACTTAAGAAAAATCAAGACACTTTCATAGGATATAACTTCAAAAATCGTTCGGCAATGGAAAATGGTGCAAAATATTCGAAATTCTGAGGAACGTAGGGGTAAGCAATAGGAAAAGACGGGTAATATGCAATATGTACAAGAACCAAGAGGGAATGATAGAATGGAAGACCAAGAACGAAGTGCAAGAATTAGAAAGGGCGTAAGATAGAGATGAGGGCTTTCGGTCTTACTGTTTAACCTAGACATCGGAGAAGCAATGTCGGAAATAAAAGAAAGAGTCAAGAGTGGGATTAAAATCCGGGTGAAATGATATAAACGACAAAATTTGCTGATGACATCCCTACACTTAGTGAAAGTGAGAAATAACTGCATAACTGTTAAATGGTATGAGCAGCCTAATGAGCTCACACCAAGGATTGAGAATAAAGTGAAGAACTTAAGATGAAAACTGGGGAGCAAGGAGCAGACAAACTGAAGGAATTCTGCTACCTTGGAGCGAAGCAACGGATGTCGGACGAAGCAAGCAGGACATAAAAAGCAGGCAGAGGTGACATTCCTGACCGAAGTAAGTCAACTGATATCTAATAGTGGCCTCAGTCTTGGCATGAAATTTCAGAGAATGTACGTCTGGAGTACGGCGTTGTATTGTTATGAATCTGGGACTGTGGGAAAACCAGAAAAGAAGGGAATCTGAGCTTTTGAGATGTGGTGCTGTACAAGGAAGTTGAAATTATGTGAACTAATAACATAAGGTTTGAGGAGTTTCTCCACGGAATCTGCGAAGAAACAAACCTGGGAAACAGTGACAAAAAGAAAGGACAGGATTCTAGGACAAATGTTAATACACCAGGGAATAACTTCCACGGTACTAGACGGAGCGTAAAGGGTAAAAACTACAGGGAAGACAGAGTGGATTACCTCCAACAGATAATTGGACATGATGCGCAAGTGCTACACTGAGGTGAAAGGGTTGTCTCAGGGAGGTTTTCAGGTTTTCGTGGCGCGTTCCATCAAAGCAGTCAGATTCAAAAAAAAAATTCTATTACTTTTGAAAATGTTTAAGAAATTCGTCAGATGGTCCCCACTGCTTTACTCGTATTTCGGTGCCGCTTGCACTAGTGTTGCCCCTCGGAGTAAGACCGAAGCTAACTTCCTACTTTAATTAAGTTGAGTTTAGTCATCAAAGAGGTTATCTACAACCATTCGTCCTTTATTGTGTTGTAGAAAGATCTGTTCATTCTCGCACAACTATGAATTTAGCTAACAGACACAAAAGCTACAAATTAAGCATCGTGTCGGAACCACGAAGACTCCACAGGACGACACAATAAGACAAGTGAGAAGAAACTACTTTTCATCTTACCATTTAGCAGCTCATCCGGTGGTTCCTTTCCATCACTGTTTACAGAGTACAGGATTTTTATTGTTTATAAAATGCGCACTTGTCTTGCGGCACGAAAAATAACGCTTGTTACGCTTTCAGCCAACAGTCGCTATCATCATTTGAAAATGACAGGGCGGTGCTTCTTCGAAGTATCACCGGGTTTTAGCGACAACATTTGGCACAAACCCCCGAGACCGTCACCAGTATTTATCATGTGGAGAAATCCCTAACATGTATATTATTGTAGCTTTAAAAATTTATTTTTTTAAAGGCAAAAATACAAAGTGAAAATGCTTCGTAGAGGTAAAACAGCGTATCATTAATGACACGCATTCATTTTTTTCCAGTGTCATGAATTGTAAGTACCTCTTACGCGATTTATGAGATAGGTACCCTCCAGCGCATGAATGAATTATGCATGCACAAAAATGAAAAATTAATGAATTCGCAAATAATGAATAACAGATACTCGCCATTTTCGTAATGAGTTCGATGCATCTGTCCCCTTCTGCGGGACGTCAGACTATAATTACTGAATGTCTCCTCTCGGATATCTCTGTGTAATAGTCATGCGGAAGGGGCAAACGTGTACGAATGACGCTTCTTCGACGGGAAATTATTATTGTGAAACAACAAAACAAAAAATACGTATAATTTAGAAGCGCAGTTTAATTGTAGCTCGATATTGTGACTGGGATACGTATAGAACAGAGACAGAAATTAATTCAGATCTCGTATATCTTCCTTACTGGACATGACAGTTTAGTACGAGGCAATATCATTTGCCAGAATTCTGAGTAGTATGATGATTTCCCGTTGATGTCCTTAATTTAAAATTTGTGCAGAAACAGTGCGATTTTACAGACATGCTAGCGTCTAAAACATGTCAGATTTGTGAGTATCCAGTGCCAGGTGTCCAAATGTGATACGAAGTACAAGTAGAGTCCATTCTACAGCGCAGGGTATGTTTTGCATACCATACATTGAGCAGCATACCACTGGGAGAGTTTTCTGAATATTATAGGTAAGCGGCTCAGTGGTGCCTGAGCAGAGAGAGCGAGCACATTATTTTAAATGAAAATTGATAATGTGTATCCACGATATAATGTGTTAGCAAAACAATTTTAGAGAATTTGACACATGTATTCTTTCATCGTTATTCTGAATCCAGTTTATCGAAATGCGAACGCTTCGTTTAAAACATTCTTACAGAACAAAAGAGGAACTAGTAAAAATTGTACTTGAATCCTAGGTTAATCTATTTGGACTTAACAGTCATGATGAAGCGAAGAGTGAAAATGTAGGAATAAACTAATGAAGGAAGTACTGAAATGTACTGCAAGATCAGTAATACCCCGTCACTGGTATAACATTCTGTAATTTTTTCCCGTTTATGAAGCACAAATTGCATTATATATTTTATGCATGTAGAACAGATGTATTTGTCAATATGCTCAGAATGATTTGTGTATTTTATGTGCAGTTTTATCAATGGTAACTGCAACAGCAAGTTGTGCTGTAATGTCAGGAGTACGGATCTTTCCAAATTGCTTTTGAAAGATCACAAATCGCGTGTGTGCGGCCTGTTATGGGCCTCTTCTCTCTGCTGTTGACTGATGACGAAACAGGGGAGGTATTGCTCGGAAGTGGATACATCCAGCAACTAAGCACATATTGATTTATTCGCTACCTTTACACTCTTAGTGCGGTAAAGAGCCAGATGTTGTATTGGTATGGATCCGGACAAGTTATTGTACGACGTTCCGCTGAGTCAGACAGTGATGCTGAGTACGGACGATGTGGTGGAGCATTGTCGTCTACAGTCATACGTCACTACCATAAAAAAGAAATCCACATCGTCTTCAGTAATGTGTGCTTCACACAGTCGACTGTTGAATTGAATCGCAGTCCCAGCGACTGATTAATTTGATATTAATACAGCTGTTTTCATAGTTGTAATTTGGTATGGACCTGTATACTTCGAAGTACAGTGTTAGATGGGTTAAGATACTATTTCTGTTTCCTGATTATGTTGCGAGAATTATTCAAAGATTTCACAGTGATGAAAATAATTAATGCTTGTACAAAGCATTTTCTAATTACAAGTTTAGTTAATCACATAAAATTGGTATCGTGGAAAGGTTTGCTTTATTCACAACAATAGCCCTTTAAAACTGACTTAATGACTAAGTACAATTTAAGTAAAAAATATTTATTTTACATTTGTTTATTTTATTGACAACTGCATATTAGAATATTATTATTGTATTTGAAATGAATTACATTAAATTTTTAATGTCAGTTCTGCAGAATTCCCTTCAGTGAACCAGGTAGAATGTTCAAGAAATGTTAAAACACTTGAAAGACAGGTCACATGGAACACACATTAAAACAATATAGAGGATCATTTCCCAAGCTGTTAGAGCTGTAACATAATCTCAAATTCAAATAATAAAATTGCTTTTCGAAGTAAATTTAATGATTCTTGTAAGAAGCTGCACGGTGTTCTCTTTAAAACATGGAATAATTGTCTGTGGTAACTGGACATGTTACCAGTAAAAATTAAAGTGCTACCTGTTTTTCTGACATTTTAGGAAAATAATTGAAGAGTAACTTTTAAGTTCTGTAGTCATAGTTAATTTGTTAGAATTAGCTTTGCTTGCTGCACTCTGCAGTTTTTTCATATACCATGTATCCTCATGCATGATAATTTATTGATATAAACTGTATATACAAATTAATTTTGGTCAAATTAGGACAGTGCAGTCTATAAAGGTAAGAGTTAATGTTTTATATGGCTGTGTAATTCTATCATTTGAAACATCCCATCAATAGAAAACAAAAATAGTTTTGGGCTTTTCTATCCAGGTCTTGTGCAATGTAACGATATGAAGAAGATGATGAATCTTAACTTTTACATTCTTGTTTATCCCTTCATAGCACACTGATTTTGTCCTCAAATGCAGAAAACAATGTGTCACAAAAGGCGTGTAAGGCAAAGGGAGGTTTCACATAAGTCAAGGCGGGGTCCTCCATGCTTAGGAAATGCTACAGACGTCTGCAGAAACTTCTTGATAGTAGTGTGAAATTTTCGGCTCCTACAGGTCAGAACAACTACAGGTTGTTCACAAAGTCTGGGTGCATAGCGAATTCTACCAAATCTATATTCTATAAATATTAATACACAACTAAATAATAATAAAATGAATTCTAATAATAATATATTTTATTTTTTCCAGACTGAATGATGGCTCTGTTAGCAGGAGATTGTGTGGAGTTGGTACTTTTAAGTGGACAAGAAGGATGGTCATACTGCAAAATCGTGGAATAATTTAACCTTTCACACCCTCATCGTCAATCTATTTGTTTTCTGCCATCGGAAAATTAATCACCAAGTTTAAAGAAACAGGTGGTGCATTGGACAAACCTCGTTCCGGACGACCAAAGACTTCTGACAAAATGCAACAGGCTACGTCGGCCAGGGTTAATGCTAGCCCAAAGAAATCGCTTCGTTGGATGTCTACAGTGTTCCAAGGTCAACCATCTGCAAAATCGTACAGTGGACAGGTTTCATCCATACAAGTTACAGATATTGCATTACTTAATTGAAGGTGAACGTAATGGACGCTTGTAGATGTGTGAATGGTTTGCAGATAAATTGGATGAAAATATTAGTTTTACTAAAGACTGTGTGCTGTTCACTGATGAAGCTGTGTTTTATGTCAGCGGTGAAGTGAACAGACAAAAATCTTCCATACTGGTCCAAGGCAATCCATATTGGATGACTCCTTTCAAACAGCACGGCTGCCAAAAGGTGATGGTGTGGTGTGGTGTGGTGTGGTGTGGTTTGTGGAAAGCTGATATGCTAGGTCCTTTCTTCTTTGATGAACATGTAATGGGTGAGAATTATCTGAACACGCCGAGAGATAAATTGATGCCCCAAATTAAATGTTTGGGTAAGGGACAGAGGTGGCAATCCACGCCTCTCACTTTAACAACATTGTCAGTAAGATTGTTGTATTTTAGATCATGATCTCGGTGTTCCCAGTACTACATTTAGTACTTTTTGCATGGGGAAATTGTGAGCAGAATGTTCTCATAACAGCATGTGTAACCTGAAGAGAAGTTGTGCCTGGGGGGCCGTAGTGGAGGCAACGGAGAACAGGGAGAGAGATGAATTGGGGGCCATAAATTCTGAGTGCAGCTACCCGATTGTGTGAGGGATTCTGGGAAGCAGCACTCAGTGGATCGTATCTCAGATTTCTGGCTGAAGCCCTCTCCTTTCCGTTTAGGGTCAGACTGAAGGGCGCCGGTTCCCAAAACATTTTACCTGGCCTAGGCAGCAGTCTATCGCGAAGGCGACCAGTTGGCCGCTGTAAACTGAACTTTTTGCAAATGGCGGAAAAGTCATAAAGCTCGGTGCATTCTCGTGTTAGACGCTACGACGAGTGGCTGGTGTACGTGTTTAGTGCAAGCAAAACTAAAACCCCCTGACACCAGGAAGTCTCCAGGTTTTTCTAGCGAGTGAAAAAGACATGTATTTCAGGGAAATGACTGAGAAGCGTAACAGCCTTCTTTCAGAAATTGGAAATGGTCGGCTCAGGAAGATTAGATTTCGTCATAAATGAGGGGCTGTGGTTCCATCTAGGTAGACGTTTTTGCCAAAACATGGCCATGCTTACCGTGAGAACGACGCCTCCCTAGTCTAAAATATTCTTTTTCAGACGCGAGAGATTTGGAGTCACAGATTGGCTCCCCACTGGATATGCAAAGTGGAGTCTTGCTTCTCCAGTGTGGATTGGCCACAGATTTAATGAGTAGATGATTGATTGGTCTGTGCAATGTGGGAGCGGTTTTGTTTTCGCTAATTCGGCTACTGTACCGAGGCTTGGTGGAAAGTGGTTGTGATTCTTTGCTTCCTTTGTATTCTGTTCCTCCCCTGGTGGAGAATTTCTGTTCTTTCTCTAGTGGGTGAGACTTGTGGTCTATATCTTGTGGTGGACTACGAGCCAGTGGCAGTTTCCATCTGAACCGCCAGTGCAACTGCATATCATCTTGGACCTACCGTGTCATGAGGGTGAACTTATTCGTCCTGGGTCGACCTCTGACATTTGACAACTCTTGCGCGCATCGTCGTGCCTGTGAGTCAAATTGCTTCGGTCAGACCACCGAATGGGTGCACCTCACACTGAAATCTGTCAGGATTTCGGGGCTCTGATAGTGAGATTTCCCCGTTCCGGTAAACAGTTTGCAAATTTTCTTGGAAGCGTCAGAACGTTACAGCTGCCGCAGCGTAGCGCTTCTCGCCCACAGCATTCTGTTTTTTCTGCCACCTGAATAAAGGTGAACGGGTAAAATACTGGTGCACCAGAGTAGGGGTGTTAAATGATATTCACAGCTCCCTGTTCTTAGGTGAACCATAGTTTGTGGCATACTTGCTCCTCGTTGATTCGATTTGAATGAAGTTGGGGCTCACGGCGGAGTCATGTATACGAAGTCAGACTGCGTTGAAAAAGGAATTAATTCAGGGAAGAATTTGTATAGCTTCCACCACAATGTAAGCTTTGCCAATCAAACACCACTTTTCTGATTTGAGTTTGTCATTTTTGAGTAATATTTATGAAGTAGTTGCAGTTGCAGAAGGATTAATAACACTTGGCATGCCGCCCGAGATGGCCGAGCAGTTCTAGGCGCTACAGTCTGGAGCCGCGCGACCGCTACGGTCACAGGTTTGAATACTGCCTCGGGCATGGATGTGTGTGATGTCCTTAGGTTAGTTAGATTTAAGTAGTTCTAAGTTCTAGGGGACTGATTACCTCAGAAGTTAAGTCCCATAGAGCTCAGAGTCATTAGAACCATTACAACACTTGGCATTATTTTGTAAACTGAAATACGCTAATGTTCTCATTCATATACCCTCAACTATTCACTGTTTTTATTTTATTGTGGTAGTACATGGGTACAACAGCAATTTAAGGTTCAACCTTATAGGATTAATTAATTTGATTATTAATTTGAGTTCTGAAAATGACCACAGGCATAGGCAAGAAAAGTGCCATGAGTAAATTCACTAACTTGTGTATAACATTAAGGGCGTAACTCATGATTTGAAGGTTAATGAGAAGATAATACTTCTCATGATGTAAAAGTAATATTTAGCATCACTCAGACATATATTTATGATTAAAGCAGGCGACATCTTGCAGGACCTCCAGATTGGTCGCAGCTGGCTGGGGCTCCTGCCCATTTTGCTTCAGCTGTTAGAGATTGGGTGAGTGAGAATTATCCTCTCTGGTTTGGGATAAGATATCCTGTGAAGTGGTCACCTCATTCGCCAGACCTTTCTCCCCTTGACGCCTTTTTCTGGGGTATGCTGAAAGAAAAATTTACATGATGAAGATTACAAATTTAAACCACGTGACAGAACGCATTACCAGTCGGTGTGCTAGAATCGACGGCAATTCGGACCTGTTATATCGAGTTCACCTTAATCTTACAAAGTACATCAAATTATGCATTGAAAAGCATAGAGATCATTTTGGAAATATTGTTTATTAACCTTACGGTGACTAAAATGTGCTTTACTATTATTTATTAGAATTCCCTATGTACCAACACTTTATTGACAGCCTGTTGTTACCTCCTAGTAGCTTCATGTTATTGAACAAATGAACGCTATTCATCTTAAATTCACGGGTCGTGTATTTGAAACAACGACCTATCTTAATTTGAAATGTAGGCACCATTTACCTTCGCCATGTAAGCCAAATTGCTATAGTGTCACTGTCTCCTGCGCAGAAGGACCTGGGTTCGATTCGCATTATTTCCTCAGCATTTTTGAGGTAAAGAGGTCTGGAACAGGGGGAATGGGTCCACTAAGCCACGTGAGAAAAAATGAGAAGCTGCTTGAATAAAGAAGCAGTGGCATGACCAAGGATTAATCTACTGGCGATAATGGCTGCAGGTACTGGCGACAGTGATCGATGTCCTATAGATTATTACTCACAGCGCCTTGTGGGCAACAGTCGGCCAGTCAGAACTGGCTTAATCTGTGACTAGTGTTTACGCTTATGTGACGTCTACACTGACGGAGAAAGGATTTAATTCACTTCACCACTGACTGAGGAAAGTGAATGCTAGGCAGTCTGTTTTTCCAGAGTCTAGTAGACTCATTTGTGGATAGGTTAAGTTATTTAGTGTCTATTTTTATGGAAACTGACCAATTTGAAAGATAAAGAGAAAAATAACATCCACAGAAATTTTTAAAAAAGAGGACAAGAAGTAGTCTAATATATGGGATCTGGCAGCGTTAGATTGTGTCGACCACATTGAAGGGTGAGGGGGCATGCTAGTCAGGGTAGCCTTTGCCACCTCCTCACCTAGGGTTTGGGGTTAAGTGGTGGGGATCAGTAGCAAACTTAGCAGTGGTCATATTATAACCAAGTACATTTATTACACTTTGTTATAGTATAGAGATGCTCAAGGTCCACATTTAGCAGGAAGCATGGGCGTTGTAACCACAGTTCTTGACAGAGATATGCTGTTAGGATCCTAGTGACCACTGTGAAAAGTGTAGCGTGGCACTGAGCAGAAAGGTCTGCCGGTTACACAGCAACTGACCACTGAGTCGGCGCCAGCAATGCAGTAGTGCCTCTCGGCAGCACAGCGGTTGGGTGATGTCACTTCCCGGCCTGGCAGAGACTGCTGGTGGAGGCAGTGTCGTCCAGAGCGTGAATATTACAGCTCCAACGTCTAGCTGGCGTGGCGGCATCTGGTGACAGCAGTCACCATACCGGAGGTGATTAGGGTGCTAGTTCGAATTTGCAAATTTGCGATAAGGTACTATGGGACCAAACTGCTGAAGTCATCGGTCCCTAGACTTACACGCTACTTAATGTAACTTTAACTTACGCTAAGGACAACACCCACACCCATGCCCGAGGGAGGACTAACCTCAGACGGGAGGACTAGCGCGAACCGTGGCAAAGCGCTGGAGACCACGCGGCTACCCCGCGCGTCCCTAGTACGATCCTCTAGCCCACAAGTGCTAGGTACAGGAGAGTACAACACTATTTGAGTGACGATAACTGGAGCTGTGGCTGCAACACCAAAAGGTGACTAAGCGGCGATGCTTTTCTGGACTTCACAGCTGCTGCCCTCTCAGTAGCGTTCGTCATCTCAATGCCGTTTGCCGGCTGGGCGGTCGATTCTCTAGTAGATGTCCCTGCTGTCATGTAGGTGGCGTCTGGGATCCTGGTAACAACGCTCGGCTCCTAGTCAACATTTACTGTTCAGAGTATATCGTCAATACTATGGCGATTGAAAGGTAAAGAACAAAAGGCCCATTCTTTAAAATTTGCCTCCGTCTACAAAGAAAAAAAGAAAATATTTTATAGTGAGCGGACGATAATTTGTTTAAACAAAGAGGCCGGATTGGCGATAAAGAACTGTCACTGCTAACATGATGTGTCGCGGCACACGCAAATTACGATGTGCAAAGAATCAGGTGGCAGTGTCTTAACCAGTATGACAGCAGCCCGGCTCAGTGCAGAGCTTAATGAAGCTGCGGTAAAGTTAACCAGGTTATATCTACACAAGAGAAGGAGGCAAAATCAAAAACAGAATGAGTTCTCGCACAGTGTCGTTATACGGTCAAGTAATAGTAAATTATAAAAACATCAAACACTCATAGTACAGGCTGACAAAAGTAAGTCAGCGGTAATAATCTTAGAGGCGAGCTACATAAGTAAATTTAAAAATTTTTTCAATAATATAATCAAAATTAGATATGATTTAACTGCAAATATGTAGCGAACTTAAGTTTTTTAATAAATCGGAAATATTTCCAAATAAAACTTACCAGTGCACTCAACTACACCACAGTTACGTGGTACTGTAAAGCTTGACGAAACAGATAAACCGTTCCGCCCAACTCTGAAAGTTAGCGGCGCAGGGGGGGTGGGGGGGAGGAGGGGGGTCGCAGGTTACTTAGTAGGCTGTTCAGAGTATCTGAATAAACATTTCCGTATGGAAAATAGAAAATAGCTTATAAAAAATTTGCAGGTTGCAATCATAACGTCAACCACAAGTATGTTGACATGTGACGTCAACGTCATGTATGCAATATGCCTATTGTTCAGATGCAAAGTATAATCGCGGAGAATGAGTATCTTTTCGGAGACACCACCTAAGGAGGTCGAAGAAATGCTGGCTTTATTAAAAATTGTTTTACCTTTTAGTTTTAAATTCGGGGATAATTTTTATTCGCAACGAGAACGCTTACACGTGGACTCTTCACTTGCTTGTTGCATAGCAAATATTTTTATGACCAACTTCAAGCAAGAATTTATGACAAAATTTCCCTCATCATGCTAGAAGATTAATCTTATAGAACAGATATGTTGATGTTTATATATTATACGATGGTAAGAAACTTAAGTGACCAGTTTCTTCGGGATCTAAATAGTTGTAACCCAAAGATACATTCCCTGGGTGGAACGCACATACTTAACAGGTAGTTGTTTAACCTTTAAATCTGAAGGGGGTGGAAGAGCTGACCCGATAAAGTGAACATTTCAGTTCCAATGGTTTTATTTACTACCCAAAACAGTCTCAGATACAATGTGACAGGCACCACTCTGACAAGATTATTTAAGAGACATTCGTTACATAAATCATAAGCACGTTAGTAAATAGCTTTAACAACTCTAGTTAAGAGACATTATTTAAGACCCTTTCATTTAAAACCTTACATTACATGTAAAAAACATGTGGCACACCGCCTCAACTTCGACACGAATACTTAAAACATGTTTATAACTGGGTCGATCTTACAGAGCGACCCCGAAATTGTTCAAATACCCATTGACTTGTAGGATGGACCTTCAGGGCACAGAAAGCTACAACCTTGTACAATGATAAATGTGTAATAACAAAAGCAAGATCCAAGCTTGTAAGGCCGACGTTTAACCACGAACGGTGGAACCGACTGAGAGAAGTAACACTTAAATTCGAACCAAGACATGGTTTGCAACCCCACGTCGAGTAGACCACTAAAATGTGAACCAAGCAAACGCTACCGAGGAGGAACACCCGAGCTCAGGCGAAGTCCACCTCCTGTAAGCCAAACGTGTAATCTAAAGGGAATTCCTGCGCTCCGGTTGCCCGCTGCCTCAGCTCGCTGAAACACAGACCACACCCGACAACAGAAGGCAGAAAAACCTTTCTTAATCTTAACATTTAAGATTGACCAGCAAATGAACTCTATAAAATGAAGGCTAAACAACAACTAATTTCATTAGGAAGTGCTTCCTTTAACTGAAACAGTACCTGATAAACAAACTGTAAGAGTTGGAAATGAACTGGCTCACGAGAACCGGCACTCACTAGAACTTAAGGAAACATCTGCAAATACATCAATTTTTGCGGAAGCAGAGCATATGCTTAGCAGGAGGCCCCAAATGAAACGGAACAAGCATAACATAAGACGTCGTGCAACGTCTTACTGTACTAAGAGCGAGTACAATCACAGTTAACTAAGCGCTACTACTAATTAGCGTACTTATCTCGGTGTCTAGATGCTGGGGCGATTTTGCGAAGATGCCAGACCATCACTTCGCTAGACCATGACAGCGTGTCCCTCGAAGAAAGCGGGCACATCCACAGCTCACGAGGTTGCCGGAGAATGCACAGCGCCGGCCAACTCCCGCCGCCTCCAGTATAACCACGTGACAACCGGCGCCCGGCCTCAGGCACGCCGTCTTCGCTTCTGTCCGCCAACCAATCGCCGATTCGTGCACCGCCGCGTTCCGTTCTCAAGCGTTATGTCCTCTCGCCTACTCGTTTTTCTTTTCTTTTTTTTTCCTTTATTGAATTTCAATTCCCCCCGAAGGGGGCGGGCTGGCAGCGGCTTAGTATGCCGCTCTTCAGCCTACAGACGTTGTGAGAAAGATGAAGAGAATAAATAATAAAAACAGGCGAGAAAATCGGAGACTTAAAGAGTAACATGGCGAAAAGAAATCGTGGAACTTAAAACAAAGAACAGAGGGATGATGATGCTAATAAAATACATACGAAGCAGACAATTAAAAAACACGGCGACAGTCTGGATTCTGTTTGCAAAAGACATAAAATTCACACCTAGCGACAGCATGGTTTCTGTTCGCAACATGAGAAAGACGAACAACACTGAATAGTCACTGGAACACTGCACTAAAAAGTTGGCAAATGTGACATACCACAGCCGAGAGCAGGTGGGGGGAAACTGGACAGATGATGGGAAAACAAAAAAGGGGGGAAAGGCCTACTCGCGGTCGGCTCTCCCTTATATCTCGATCCGGCCCAAGCGCAAAAACAAACCTCTGCACTAGGAAATCGATCGTACTCATGTCAGAGATACTACTGGCGCCAGTCCCACTACGGTTCACTGGGCAGTGCGCTAAGAATGACACTTTACAGTTTTTGCGAACCTCAAAGTGACTGTAAAAAAAAGAAAAAAAAATGGTTTAGATATCTACCGAAAGCCAACCACGACAAATCTTGTCATACACAGACAGTCATGTCATCCAATGATGTATAAATATTCAGCATTCCGAGCCATGTTAAACCGTATGTATGAAACGCCCCTTACCAGAGAAGCTCAAGTGTCTGAATATAAGGTTATACAGTATATAGCGAATCAAAACGGTTACGATCCAGAATTTGTTAACGCAGTCAACAGAGGTATACTGAGAAAGGGAAATTTTCCTTCCCACAGCTGATTAGAGGTAGATTTTATAACTCTCAGACCAGACGAGCAGTCAAAGGGACGCTCTATATCTGGGTGCACCCGCCGAAAACATTGCCAGACGTATGAGGTCCAAAAACAATATTCCAGCGTATTTTACATTTTCAGATCTAGGCAAACTGAGACACAAGGATAAAGCTGTGGTGAATAAATATACTGAAGCGGGTGTATACTGCATTACATGCAATGATTGCCCTAAAAAATATAGAGGACAAACCGGTATGTCATATCGAATAAGATTTCAGGAGCACCTTAACTTGAATAGTCCCCGCTCTGCATTGACAGCAAACTTACGCAAAGAGGGACAGAACATCGCAACTCCTTGAGAAAAATTAAAAATACTTCACAAAAAAGCCGTATTTTGAATTTATTAGAAGAAGTGGAAATGTTGAGAGATAAACACAGTTCACATTGAATAACTAGTTGTAATATAAGTACCATAGCATTCTGGACGATTTTGATTTTTTGTATGATTACGTGCTAGTATGTAATAAAATTCTATACTGTTCTTGCTCGTAAAGGTAGCGACCCGGCGCTCCTACTCATGAGTAAATGACGGCACATTGTCCACATGGATAGCTTTCGTTCCGCCAGCCAGCTAGTCTCTGTGTTCGTGCCGGCCACTTTTGTCTTTCCCTGCACTGAGCTGCCCAGCTGTCATATTGGTAAGACACTGCCCCCTGATTCTTTCCACATTGTAATTTGCACGTCCGCGACTAATAATGTTAGCAGTGGCAAATCAGTATCGCCAATTTTAAAGAATGGGGCATTTCTTCTTTACCTTTCGCTCGCCATAGTATTGACAATATTCTCTGAATAATAAATTTTGATTAGGAGTGGTGGGTATGCCTATGATCTTATACCTTTGTGAGTATATTTTGGACATTCTTTTACCAATTTTAATATCCGCAAAAAGTAGAAACACTGTGCTTTGCTTTTTATTTTGTAGGTTCATTGACGATGCGGCTTAAAGCTGCGAAACTGGTCATGTTTTAATAACCAACTATTTTACCAGCTTTCAACAGCTCCGTTTGCTCAGAATATAAAATAGCTTGAGTTAAAGAAAGTATATGAGGATACTGAACGGGTAATTCGGTACGCAAAGAGAGGTGAAAATCTAACAGCCATGGGGGACTGGAATCCAATTGTGGGG
Source organism: Schistocerca cancellata (assembly GCF_023864275.1). Taxonomy (NCBI): domain Eukaryota; kingdom Metazoa; phylum Arthropoda; class Insecta; order Orthoptera; family Acrididae; genus Schistocerca; species Schistocerca cancellata. The sequence continues at coordinate 423,511,236 of NC_064632.1, read as the reverse complement.
GAAGGGGTAGAAGAACCTGTTACGTGATATTATGGGATCTGCACTGGGAATTAGAGAGGCAAAAGAGTAATTGCGTTCCGCAGTAAATTTCAGCTAGTAATAGCGAAACATAATAGGAGGAGGTGTACCTGGAAAAGGCCGAGAGATATGGGAAGATTTCAGTAAAATTACATCATGGTTAGGCAGAGATTCCGACATCTGATACTGGATTGCAAGGTGTAGCCTCGAGCAGATATACGCTCATATCACAATTTAGTAGTGATGAAGAGTAGGCTTAAGTTTAAGAGACTAATCAGGTAGAATCAATGCACAAAGAAGTGGAATAGTACTAAGCAGTGGAGCGATAGACTAGAAGTTCTCTGATGCCATATATAATGTGATAGAGATTAGCTCAGAAGGGTTTGCTCCATGCTACCCTATCCTGTGCAAGCTTCTTCATCTCCCAGTACCTACTGCAACCTACATCCTTCTGAATCTGCTTAGTGTATTCATCTCTTGGTCTCCCCCTACGATTTTTACCCTCCACGCTGCCCTCCAATACTAAATTGGTGATCCCTTGATGCCTCAGAACATGTCCTACCAACCGATCCCTTCTTCTGGTGAAGTTGTGCCACAAATTTCTCTTCTCCCCAATCCTATTCAATACTTCCTCATTAGTTATGTGATCTACCCATCTAATCTTCAGCATTCTTCTGTAGCACCACATTTCGGAAGCTTCTATTCTCTTCTTGTCCAAACTATTTACCGTCCATGTTTCACTTCCATACATGGCTACACTCCATACAAATACTTTCAGAAACGACTTCCTGACACTTAAATCTATACTCGATGTTAACAAATTTCTGTTCTTCAGAAACGCTTTTCTTTCCATTGCCAGCCTACATTTTATATCCTCTCTACTTCGACGATCATCAGTTATTTTGCTCCCTAAATAGCAAAACTCCTTTACTACTTTAAGTGTCTCATTTCCTAACCTAATACCCTCAACATCACCCGACTTAATTCGACTACATTCCATTATTCTCGTTTTGTTTTTGTTGATGTTCATCTTATATCCTCCCTTCAAGACACCATCCATTCCGTTCAACTGCTCTTCCAAGTCCTTTGCTGTCTCTGACAGAATTACAATGTCATCGGCGAACCTCAAAGTTTTTATTTCTTCTCCATGGATTTTAATACCTACCCCGAATTTTTCTTTTGTTTCCTTTACTGCTTGCTCAATATACAGATTGAATAACATCGGGGAGAGGCTACAACCCTGTCTTACTCCCTTCCCAACCACTGCTTCCCTTTCATACCCCTCGACTCTTATAACTGCCATCTGGTTTCTGTACAAATTGTAAATAGCCTTTCGCTCCCTGTATTTAACCCCTGCCACCTTTAGAATTTAAAAGAGAGTATTCCAGTCAACAATGTCAAAAGCTTTCTCTAAGTCTACAAATGCTAGAAACGTAGGTTTGTCTTTCCTTAATCTTTGTTCTAAGATAAGTCGTAAGGTCAGTATTGCCTCACGTATTCCAGTATTTCTACGGAATCCAAACTGATCTTCCCCGAGGTCGGCTTCTACTAGTTTTTCCATTCGTCTGTAAACAATTAGTGTTAGTATTTTGCAGCTGTGGCTTATTAAACTGATTGTTCGATAATTTTCACATCTGTCAACACCTGCTTTCTTTGGGATATGAATTATTATATTCATCTTGAAGTCTGAGGGTATTTCGCCTGTTTCATACATCTTGCTCACCAGATGGTAGAGTTTTGTCAGGACTGGCTCTCCCAAGGCCGTCAGTAGTTCTAATGGAATGTTGTCTACTCCGGGGGCCTTGTTTCGACTCAGAGCTTTCAGTGCTCTGTCAAACTCTTCACGCAGTATCGTATCTCCCATTTCATCTTCATCTACATCCTCTTCCATTTCCATAATGTTGTCCTCAAGTGCATCGCCCTTGTATAGACCCTCTATATACTCCTTCCACCTTTCTGCTTTCCCTTCTTTGCTTAGAACTGGGTTTCCATCAGAGCTCTTGATGTTCATACAAGTGGTTCTCTTATCTCCAAAAGTCTCTTTAATTTTCCTGTAGGCAGTATCTATCTTACCCCTACTGAGATACGCCTCTGCATCCTTACATTTGTCCTCTAGCCATCCCTGCTTAGCCATTTTGCACTTCCTGTCGATCTCATTTTTGAGACGTTTGTATTCCTTTTTGCCTGCTTCATTTACTGCATTTTTATATTTTCTCCTTTCATCAATTAAATTCAGTATTTCTTCTGTTACCCAAGGATTTCTACTAGCCCTCGTCTTTTTACCTACTTGATCCTCTGCTGCCTTCACTACTTCATCCCTCAAAGCTACCCATTCTTCTTCTACTGTATTTCTTTCCCCCATTCCTGTCAATTGTTCCCTTATTCTCTCCCTGAAACTCTGTACAACCTCTGGTTCTTTCAGTTTATCCAGGTCCCATCTCCTTAAGTTCCCACCTTTTTGCAGTTACCATAGGTAACAGAAGAAATACTTCAGTTGACCGATGAAAGAAGGAACCATAACGATGTTCAGGAAAATTCAGGAATACTTAGGAATGAAATAAATAGCAAGTGCAGGGATGCAAAGGCGAAACGGCTGCTTGAAAAATGTGAAGAAATCGAAAAATAAATGCTTGTCGGAAGGACTGACTCAGCGTATAGAAAACTCAAAACAACCTTCGGTGAAATTAAAAGCAAGAGTGGTAACATTAAGAGTGCAATAGGAATTCCACTGTTCAACGCAGAGGAGAGAGCGGATAGGTGGAAAGAGTACACTGAAACCTCTGAGGGTGAAGATTTGTCTGATGTGATAGAAGAACAAACAGGAGTCGATACAGTTGAGCTATGGCATCCAATATTAGAACAGGATTTAAAAGAGCTTTGGAAGACTTAAGATCAAATTAGGGAGAACGGGTTCCCTCAGTTTCTGTGTAGAGCGTACGAATCTGGCGATGTACCATAAGACTTCAGGAAAACCAACATCCACATAAATCCAAAGATAGCAAGAGCTGCCAAGTGCGAGATTTCATATGGTTCAAATGGCTCTAAGCACTATGGGACTTAACATCTGAGGTCATCAGTCCCCTAGACCTAGAACTACTTAAACTTAACTAATCTAAGGACAGCACACACAGCCATGCCCGAAGCAGGATTCGAACCTGCGAACGTAGCAGCAACGGACTGAAGCGTCTAGAACCGCTCGGCCACAGTGGCCGGCAAGTGCGAGAGTTATCGCCAATCTGCTTAACGGCTCATGCATCCAAGTTGCAGCCAAGAGCAATATACAGAAGAATGGAAAAGAAAATTGAGGATATGGTAGATGACGATCAGTTTGGCTTTAGAAAAGGTAAAGGCACAAGAGCAGCGGTTTTGCCGCTGCGGTTGATTATGGAAGCTAGAGTAAAGAGAAATCAAGAGTCGTTTATAGGATTTGTCGACCGGGAAAAAGCGTTCGACAATTTAAAATGATGCAAGATGTTTGCAATTCTAGGGAGAAAAGGGGTAAGTTGTAGGCAAAGAAGAGTGATGTACAATATATACAATTACCAAGAGGGGACAATAAGAGTGGAAGGCAAAGAACAAGTGCTCGAATTAAAAAGGGTGTAAGATAAGGATGTAGCCTTTCGCCCCTACTGTTCAATCTGCACTCCTTGGAAGCAATCAGGGAAATAAAAGAAAGGTTAAGGAGTGGAATTAGAATTCAAGGTGAAAGGATAGCAATGATACAATTCGCTATCTTGAGTGCAAGTGAAGAAGAATTGCATGATCTGCTGAACGGAATGAGCAGTCTAATGAGTACGTAATATGGATCGAGAGTAAATCGAAGAAAGACGCAAGTAACGAAAGTAGAAGAGTTAAGAACAGCGAGAAACTTAACATTGTGATTGGTGATCACGAAGTAGGGTTCTCTGCAGAATCAGTGAGAACAGATAGGAACAACATGGACAAGAAGAAGGGACCGGATGGTAGGACATCTGTTAACATCAGGGAATAACTTCGATGGCCCAGAGGGAGCTGTAGAGGGTAAAAAACTGTAGAGAAAGACAGAGCTCGGAATACATCCAGCAAATAATTGAGGACGTAAGTTGCAAGTGCTACTCTGAGATGAAGATATTGGTACAGGAGAGGAATTAGTGGCGGGCCGCATGAAATCAGTCAAAACATTGATGACCAAAGAAAAAAAAATCCTTATAGATGTCATCCTTCTATCATGTGCGTGGCCTTCCTTGGCGCCTTCTGCTCTCCACGAATCTGGAGTATGTTGCTCACGGTTGTATTTCCTCATCCATCCTAATTGTGTGTTTTGTCCACATGTCTCTTTTCTGTGTTAGCTTTTGAATATAGCTCTGCCAGTTCCTGGTTTTTTGTTGACCTCCAGTTCTATGACCGGAGGAACTGTGTTTGTCAACGTTTTCATGAACTGTTGGTTGGTTGGTTGGTTGTGGGGTTAAAGGGACCAGACTGCTACAGTCATTGGTCCCTTTTTCCAAAAAACTAAAACCACCCAAAGAGAATAAAAAAACGAACAACAGGAAAGACAGCAGACGTCATAGGACAAGAAATACTCCGAAATAGAACAGACAAAACAAATTAAAATCACACCGAGTGTGACGATGGTTGGCCGACCATAGAGAAAAAAAGGAAAAGCCAACCACTGAGAACACATTAAAAACTCACTTTAAAATCGGAGGCTAAAAGCCAGAATCAACATAAAAATAAACACTCAGATTAAATGATAAAAACCCCCTGCTCGAATAAAATGTAAAACTAAGCTAGACATAGCATTGTCGTCAGTTTAAAGGGCAGGGAGCGTATCAGACAGCACAAATGTCTGCCTGACCACAGCTAAAAGGGGGCAGGCCAACAAAATGTGGGCCACTGTCAAAGCCGCCCCGCAGCGACATAGAGGAGGGTCCTCCCGGCGCAGTAAATAACTGTGTGTCAGCCGGGAGTGGCCAATGCGGAGCCGGCATAGGACTACAGAGTCCCTGCGAGTGGCTCGCAGGGATGACTGCCACATAGCTGTCGTCTCCTTGACAACACGGAGTTTATTACGTGTGGTCAGTTCGCGCCATTCATCGTCCCATAGTGCAAAAACTTTGCGGCGTAAGACTGCCCTCAAATCAGTCTCCGGGAGGCCAATGTCCAGAGATGGTTTACTGGTGGCCTCTTTCGGCAGGTGGTCAACATGTTCATTGCCGGGTATCCCAACATGACCGGGGGTCCACACAAAGACCACAGAGCGGTCGCAACGTGCAAGAGTATGCAGGGACTCCTGGATAGCCATCACCAGACGGGAACGGGGGAAACACTGGTCGAGAGCTCGTAAACCGCTCAGGGAATCGCTACAGATAACGAAGGACTCGCCTGAGCAGGAGCGGATATACTCTAGGGCTCGAAAGATAGCAACCAGCTCAGCAGTGTAAACGCTGCAGCCAGCCGGCAAGGAACGTTGTTCGGAATGGACCGCTAGAGTTAGCACATAACCGACACGAGCAGCAACCAACGAGCCGTCAGTGTAAACAATGCCAGAGCCCTGATACGTGGCCAGGATGGAATAAAAGTGGCGGCGGAAGGCCTCTGGAGGGACTGGGTCCTTCGGGCCCCGTGCCAAGTCGAGCCGAAGGCAAGGGCGAGGAACACACCATGGGGGTGTACGCAAAATGGTCTGAAAAGGAGGTGGAACAGTGAAAACCCTAAGCCCGGAGAGAAGCTCTTTGACGCGGACCGCGATCGTACAACCTGACCGAGGCCGACGTTCTGGCAGATGGACGACCGATTGCGGGAACAGGAGATGGTAGTGCGGATGCCCGGGCGAGCTAAAAACATGGGCAGCATAAGCGGCCAGTAGATTTTGACGCCTCAACCGCAATGGAGGGAACCTGCCTCCGCAAGTATGCTGTCCACTGGGCTGGTCCGGAAAGCACCAATGCCAAGGCATATTCTGCTGTGTAGGATTGGGTCCAGTACCCGCAGCGCAGATGGGGATGCTGAGCCATAAGCCAGGCTCCCATAATCCAGACGAGACTGGATTAACGCCTGGTTAGAGCCGGAACAGGGTAGATCGGTCGGCGCCCCAGCGGGTGTGGCTCAAGCATCTAAGTGTATTTAGATGCCGCCAACACGCCTGTTTAAGCTGCCGAATATGAGGCAGCCAAGTCAACCGGGCATTGAAAACCACCCCCAAAAACCTGTGTGATTCCACCACTGAAAGAAGTTCGCCGTCAAGATAAAGCCGCGGCTCCGGGTGGACAGTACGTCGCCGGCAGAAATGCATAATGCAGGTCTTGGCTGCTGAAAACTGGAACCCATGAGCTACAGCCCAAGACTGCGCCTTGCGGATAGCGCGCTGTAGCCGACGTTCGACAGCTGCAATGCCAGTAGAGCTGTAGTAAAGGCAGAAGTCGTCAGCACACAGGGAAGTGGAGACAGAATTTCCCACCGCTGCAGCGGGCCCGTTTACTGCGATTAAAAACAGGCAGACACTGAGGACAGATCCCTGTGGTACCCCATTCTCCTGGACTCGGGAGGAACTATGAGAGGCCGCGACTTGCACGCGGAAGGTACGATACGACAGAAAATTTCGGATAAAGATCGGCAGAGAGCCCCGAAGACCCCATCCATGAAGTGTAGAAAGTATGTGATGACGCCATGTCGTATCGTACGCCTTCCGCATGGCGAAAAAGACAGCGACCAGGTGCTGACGGCGGGCAAAGGCAGTACGGATGGCCGACTCCAGACTCACCAGATTGTCGGTGGTGGAGCAGCCTTTACAGAACCCACCCTGAGACGGAGCCAGAAGGCCCCAAGACTCCAGTACCCAATTCAAGCGCCGGCTCACCATCCGTTCGAGAAACTTGCAAAGAACGTTGGCGAGGCTAATGGGGCGGTAGCTGTCCACCTCCAAAGGGCTCTTGCCCGGTTTCAAAACGGGGATGACAATGCTTTCCCGCCATTGCGACGGAAACTCACCCTCGACCCAGAGACGGTTGTAAAGATCGAGGAGGCGTCGCTTGCAGTTCACTGAAAGGTGTTTCAGCATCTGACAGTGAATGCAATCTGGCCCAGGAGCGGTATCAGGGCAAGCGGCAAGGGCACTGTGAAATTCCCACTCACTGAATGGAGCATTGTAGGATTCAGAATGGTGGATGCGAAAAGAAAGGCTCCGACGTTCCATCCGCTCTTTAATGGAGCGGAAGGCCAGTGGGTAATTGGAAGAAGCGGAACTAAGAGCAAAATGCTCTGCCAAGCTGTTGGCAATTTCGTCGGAGTGTGTACAAACTGCTCCATTCAGTGAGAGCGCAGGGATGCTGACAGGGGTCCGATAGCAATAGAGGCTTCGGATCTTGGCCCAGACCTGCGATGGAGAGACATGGAGGCCAATGGTGGACACATACTGCTCCCAGCACTCCTCCTTGCTTTGGCAGATAAGGCGGCGGGCCCGCGCACGCAGCCGTTTGAAGGTGATGAAGTGCTCAATGCAGGGATGTCGCTTGTGACGCTGTAGCGCCCGCCGGCGGTCTTTAATCGCCTCAGCGATCTCAGGCCACCACCAAGGCACAGTCCGCCGCCGAGGGGACCCAGAAGAACTGGGAATGGCAGATTCTGCGGCAGTAACGATGCTGGTGGTGACTGAATGAACCACCGCATCAATGTCTTCATTAGAGAGAGGCTCAATCGTGGCAATGGAGGAGAACAAGTCCCAATCAGCCTTACTCAGAGCCCATCTGCTGGGGCGCCCAGAAGAGTGACGTTGTGGCAGTGACAGAAGGATCGGAAAGTGGTCACTGCCACACAAGTCGTCATGCACACTCCATTGGACAGACGGTAAGAGGCGAGGGCTACAGATCGAAAGGTCGATGGCGGAGTACGTGCCATGCGCCACGCTGAAGCGTGTGAAGGAACCATCTTTTAAAAGTGAAAGATCGAGCTGTGCCAATAAATGCTCAATGGTGGCGCCTCGACCTGTTGCCACTGACCCACCCCACAGAGGATTATGGGCGTTGAAGTAGCCCAGTAACAAGAAAGGTGACGGGAATTGGGCTAGCAGTGCAGCCAGCTCATGCTGTATGACATCACCATCCGATGGAAGGTAAAGACTGCAGACAGTAATAGCCTGTGGCGTCCACACCCTAACAGCGACAGCCTCTAAAGCTGTTTGTAGAGGGACAGACTCGCTGTGAAGAGAGTTAAGGACGTAGATGCAGACGCCACCAGACACCCTTTTATAAGCTGCTTGGTTCTTATAATAACCCCGATTTCCTCGGAGGGCGGGGGTTCACATTGCTGGAAACCAAGTTTCCGTAAGAGCAATGCAGAAGAAAGGGTGAAGGCTGGTAAGTTGTCGGAGCTCAGCTAGATGATGGAAGAAACCACTGCAGTTCCACTGGAGGAGGATATTGTCCATGTCCGAGAAAGGCGTGACGGGACTGGGAAGGCAGATTACGCCGCTGGGTCACCTGCTGCCTCCAATGGAGCACCCGTGCAAATGCTATCCATTGCGTCTGAGGGACTGGCGAGATCGAGGTCCTCAGTGGACCCAAGAACCTCCACCTCATCCTCAGACGCAGAGCTTGTAGGTAGCGGTGGAGTAGGAGCCACCGCAGGTGCCTTGGTCTTACGGGGCTTCAAAGTCGTTTTCTCTCGCTGTTCCTTCGGTTGCCGTTGTTGAGAGGGCTTATTGGTGTCAGTCTCCAGAACCGAAGATGATCGCAAAGCTCGACGACCAGTGACCTGTGGCTTCTTCAGCCACTGGTTGGTGTCTGCTGTGCCGCTGGTGGGAACCTGGGAAGGGAGGGACCCAAGGGTTCCCTTTCGAGCGAGAGAAGCCGAAGAAGACTTACGCTTCTCCGGCTTAGAAGTGGGGACTGGTGTCCCCGGTGGTTTAGTGGGTGCTGCTCCCGAGGTAGATGGTGTGGGAGCAACAGCAAGAGAAGGGGCCCCCATCGTCAAGGGGGCAGGTGAGGTCATCTGACGCTGAGAGCCGACTGTCTGTGGTGCAGCTAAAGGAGCTGGAGCAGGAGTGACAGTGGAGGCAGAAGATGACATCATGCGCACGGGATGTAGCCGTTCAAATTTCCCCTTAGCCTCAGTGTAAGTCAGTCGGTCTAGGGTCTTATATTCCATGATTCTGCGTTCTTTCTGTAAGATCCTGCAGTCTGGCGAGCAAGGTGAATGAGGCTCTCCACAGTTGACACAGATGGGAGGCGGAGCACGAGTATCGGGATGAGATGGGCGTCCGCAATCTCGACATGTGAGGCTGGAAGTACAGCGGGAAGACATATGGCCGAACTTCCAGCACTTAAAGCACCGCATCGGGGGAGGGATATAGGGCTTGACGTCACAATGGTAGAGCATCACCTTGACATTCTCCAGTAATGTATCACCCTCGAAGGCCAAGATGAAGGCACTGGTAGCAACCTGATTGTCCCTCAGACCCCGATGAACGCGCCGGACGAAATGAACACCTCTACACTCTAAGTTGGCACGCAGCTCGTCATCAGACTGCAAAAGTAGGTCCCTATGGAAAATAACACCCTGGACCATATTTAAACTCTTATGTGGTGTGATGGTAACGTTAACATCCCCCAACTTGTCACAAGCAAGCAACCTGCGTGACTGGGCGGAGGATGCTGTTTTTATCAAAACTGACCCAGAGCGCATTTTAGACAAGCCCTCCACCTCCCCAAACTTGTCCTCCAAATGCTCTACAAAGAACTGAGGTTTCACGGATACAAAGGATTCCCCATCAGCTCTGGTACAGACGAGATACCTGGGCGAATACGTGTCACTGTCATTCATTGCCTTTCGTTCCTCCCATGGTGTGGCCAGGGATGGGAACGATTTGGGGTCATAAACGTTAGCTTTAAAATGAGCCCTTGAACGCTTAGAGACTGCTGGTGGCTGGTCACCAGCAAAAGATGATGTACCACACTTCATTGCGGGACATCCGCCCTGATGCCACCTACTCCGACCAAGGGCCCTCCCCATGGGCGCCACCCAGCCACAGCAAGAGCCACCTGGCAGGATGCCATTGCCGAGAGTTCTGATGCCCCAGGGAGATGGGCATCTACTCCTTGGCATACATGGGGAGTAAACGGCGCAGGCATCAGTAGAGCGATCCCTGTGTTGTCAGGGGGATACAACCAACAGGGTACATGGCGGCCCCACCACAACGGACTGGCTACCGTGCTGGATCTTAGGTGCAAAAACGTATAAGGTCGTCGTCGCAGCTAAAAGCAACACTGCACAGTGCAGCGTGGTAATCGCACCCAGGGACGTATCCTTGCCCAAGAGATGGAAAACGAGCGGGAACCATTGCAACGACGAGAAAGCCGGCTAAAGGTCTCAATGCACGACAGATACAGTGCACCATGTAAGGCGCCCTTCCCCAATTGGCTCGCTCTTCGGAACAATTTAGAAAGATGGAGGTCAAACCCGAGAGGGGACCATCACATAAGGCCGAAAAGGCTGAGACTCCTTTTAGTCGCCTCTTACGACAGGCAGGAATACCGCGGGCCTATTCTTACCCCCGAACCCGCAGGGGGGCATGAACTGTTAAAAATATGTGTTTACTGTTGTCTATTTAAATGAAACATGTGATGAGTATCTACATTATAATACAGGATTAATTTGTTCATTATCCATTATCACAGACATAATACTGTGCCAAACCAAATGCAGAATTCGTGTAAATTGACAATATAAAACAAAATCGACAATAGCTTCCAGTTCTCGTCAGACGTGTGTTTTTGTGCTTTAACCTCGTGTGTAAGGGAAACACAAACTCTGTTTATAATGTGTTCTGCTCAGGTCTCCATAGAAAAACGAAGAGAATCTGCAAGTGCTAAGAACAAATTGGACACACTCTCTGTTTCGCGTAACAACAGACCTTGCGGAGATGGACATCGAGATGGATACACTCGAAAATGATAACATATATTTGTACTGGATGCTGGAATCTCTCCCACAGTAGTATTTTACATGTTGCAACAATATTCTTGCTTTTATACCCTTCGCCGAGTGAAAATTACTTGTTCTTTCACACCACTCGCCTGTGTCCTTACGAATATCTTCGTTATGCCATGAATACCTCTTGCGGCACAAAGTCGTTTGAGTCTTGGCGAGGGTTTCTAAACACAGTGATTCCAGCAGAGATGATCATTCACAGAAGGTTTTCCACATCGAGTGTAGTTTGTAGATTGGCTCCTGCAGCAACTGGAAAGAAATTACCATTTTCGTACTTATACATTGGACACAGACGACTTTCGCATGAGGTGACACGTCATCAACAGAAATAGGAATGCATGGGATGACTGAACCCATACGCAATACTTCGTCGAGGCTATAAAAATGATTTCACTGAAATGTCTGGGCGAGATTGATATTTGTCAACGGTTTTGTGATATTGCCATACAAACGCTCTACAAGTTGAATGCTGGGGTCAACAATACATTTGTGACTTCCAAAATTTTCCCGGCGTATTTCTTCTTCCAGTAATTTTCGTGTTTGCAGCCGGATCCCATTAACATTCTGCCATGATAATTCGGCCCAGAGACGTCCGGCCATCCTCAGATGAATAGACGAAGTACTGAAGAGACCTGATGCAGTGCCGGTCGGGGTGGCCGAGCGGTTCTAGGCGCTACAGTCTGGAACTGCGTGACCGCTACTGTCGCAGGTTCGAATCCTGCCTAGGGCATGGAAGTGTGTGATGTGCTTAGGTTAGTTAAGTTTAAGTAGTTCTAAGTTCTAGGGGACTGATGACCTTAGAAGTTAAGTCCCATAGTGCTCAGAGCCATTTGAACCTGATGAAGTCATGATACTTACAGCGAATTCTGCGCATGCGAATAGTACTGGCGGCTTATTGCGCATGCGTTAGGAGGCGACATGCACGAGGCAGCCAAGTTGTGTGCTGCCCTCAGTGGTGAAGTAAGAACCATCCAATCGCTGAGTATCGACTGAGTATTTCGATTCCGTTGTGACCGCATAATTTTAATAACTGGATTCCAATTTTTATCCAGCTTAAAGGCGTTATCACGATTCATTAAATTATCAGCAAGACGTATTTACACGGATTCTTTAATTAAAGAGTCCCAGAAGCTGGAAACCAGTGCTAAAATTTTGGTATTATTGTATTCTATTGACTGTCCCATGGAAATGCAATGTTCTGCTACCGCTTATTTTAAAGGTTGTCGCAGACGGGTGTGTCTTTCGTGTTCTACACAGCATTCCTGGACCGTACGTGTCGCCTGACCTATATACGCAGAGCCACGCTCACAGGGAATTTTATAAATATCCGCCTTCCTCACTTGTAAAGCGTCTTTAACGGATCCGACTAAGGCCCTGCTCGTTGCTGCTGGATGGAAGATGACAGTGATATTATTCTTCCTAAGCAATCTGCCTATTTTAGAAGACACGTTCCCGGCATATGGAAGGAACGCAGTTGATTCATAATCGACATCAATCTCCTCACAGCGTTGCTTCTTGTTATTACAATTGTGCATGGCCTTCCGTATTTGACGCGAAATATAGCCATTCTCTTTAAGAAACCTTCTCCAGATGCACTAATTCTTCGTGAAGGCTATCAGCATCCGATATTACATGCGCCCATTGAATCAAAGTACTGAGAACAACGGCGGTTTGTGCGGGGTGATGGCTGCTGGACGCCTAAAGATATAGATCTGTATATGCGGGTTTTCTGTAAACCGAATGTCCCAGAGACCCATCATTCTTACGGTCTACTAAGACGTCTAGCAAGGGTAAAGTCCCATCTTTCTCAATCTCCATAGTAAACTTGATGTTCTCATGTAAAGAGTTTAAACGACAAAGGAATTTATCCAGTTCTTTTCTGTCATGAGGACATAAAACCCAGAACACCGTAGGCTTTAAGACCGCAGACTCAAGCCAAAATTTTAGCACTGGTTTTCAGCTTCTGGGACTCTGTAATTAGAGAATCCGTGGAAATAGGTCTTCTGATAATTTAATGAATCGCGATAACCGCTTTCAGCTGGATAAAAATTGGAATCCAATTATTAAAATTATGCCGTCACAACGGAATCGACATGCTCAGTTGATACTCAGCGATTAGATTGTTCTTACTTCATCACTGAGGGCAGCACACATAACCTGGGTGCTTCGCGCATATCACCTCCTAATGCATGCGTGCGCCGTAAACCGCCAGTACGATTCGCATGCGCGGAATTCTCTATAAATACCATGACTGGATCAGGTCTCTTCTTCCATTCCAGATGATCCCCAGTTTGATTATTCCCTCTTCCCTGATGTCATCGACTGTACGGATACCTCTGTTCCTCCCCTTGCTCCTAGCTTCCAGTACTTGGGCCACACCCCACCATCTGCACTTAACACTCCCCTCACTGCACAGGACATCAGCCTCACACTCCGCACTAAATGCAACACTGCTCCCGGCCATGACCGCGTTACCTACCGCCACCTCAAACACTGCCCTCCCTCATTCCCTCTACAACGTAATCCTTACCGTATCCTGATGTTCTCCAAACCCAACAAGCCTCCATCTGATGCCTCTTCCTATACCCTATGTGTCTCACATTGGTGTTCAGCAAGCTCTTGTAATCCATCCTTACCCAGCGCATCCATCACCACCTCTACCAACACCATCTCCTCCCCAACACCCAATGTGGCTTTCGACCTTCCTTTTCCGCCGATGACCAACTCCTACGCCTCACTCATCTCCTCTCCCTCCAGCCTAACTCGTATCGCTCCGCCATTTTTGTCTCCCTCGACCTCGAAAAGGCCTACGACTGTGTCTGGCATCCTGGTCTCCTGTTTAAACTCCAGACCTATGCCCTTCCTGTCAACTAGGTCCATCTGACTGCATCCTTCCTCTCCTGCATCCCTCCTCTGTTACCATCCATATTTCTACCTCTCCCTGGGTGTGCCCTAGGGCTCTGTCCTCTCCCCTCTCCTCTACCTCCTGTACACGGCAGATATGCCCCAACACCCCCTCCAGTAAACCTCCTGCAGTATGCTGATAACACCACCTTCCTTGCCCTCGCCCCTACCCTTCAATGGTCCCAACGCCTTCTCCAGAATCAACTTGACCTTCTTGCTGCATGGTGTAACCAGTGATTCCTGAAAATCAATCCTTCCAAGACCCAGGCAATCATCGGAGGTCATACCACTTGCTCCTTTCGGCTCCTTGATTTCTCCCTTACCATCTGCACCTATCCTGTCCGCCTCTCCCCCATCCTCACCTACCTTGGCCTCACCATTGACTGCCACCTCACCTGGATCCCTCGTCTCTGCTCTATCCAATCCAAAGTCCACAACTGCCTCCGACACCTCAAACTCCTCTCTGGCCGGACATGGGGGTTGAACCCCTCTACCATCCTCCACACCTAAAAATCCTTAATCCATCCCATCCTCTGTTATGCCAGTCCCATCTGGATACCCGCCCCCCTAAATTCTAAATTCTGTAAGTCCCTCCAGATTCTCGAGTGCCACATCGCCTTCCGTATATGCCTCCCGTCCCCCACGTGGATGCTCTATGACCTGATTCCTTTCCCCCATCTGCTCCTATTACACAGACATATCCACATACTCTACACCTTCCAACACCACGATCCCCCTCATCCCCTGGTTGTTCCTCTCCTCTCCAACCCCTGCCCTCTGTCATGCCTTCACTGTTGTGTCACCCCTACCCTCCATATCTACAACCTTCATCTCCTTTCCCAAAATGGCTTCCTTCAACTCCCCCTCCCTGATGATGCCCTCTCCCCCTCCATTCATCCCTCCCAACAACTCTGATCCTCACCTCCCCCTCCTCCCTCCCTTCCTACCCTCTCTCTGCCTCTCTTCTCTCCCCTGAGTCCTTTTGCATTTCCCTCCTCTGCCTTTCCCCATTCCCTCTCGCATCTTCCCTGCCCCCCCCCCTTCTGAATCCGCTCCCTCCGTTGATTCCCCCCCCCCTTCGTTTTTCCTCTCCTCCCCCTTTTTTCCCCTCATCTGTCCACCCCCCCCCCCCCTTATCTACCTTTGGCTGCGGTGTGTCATCTTCGTGCCGACTTTTTAGTGCAGTGTTTCCAGTGATTGTTAAGTTTCCCGCGGCCGGGTTCGATTCCCGGCGGGGTCAGGGATTTTCTCTGTCTCGTGATGATTGGGTGTTGTGTGATGTCCTTAGGTTAGTTAGGTTTAAGTAGTTCTAAGTTCTAGGGGACTGATGACCATAGATGTTAAGTCCCATAGTGCTCAGAGCCATTTGAACCATTTTTTTGATTGTTAAGTGTTGTGCACCTTTTCCGAAGTGTTGCGAACGGACATCATTCTGTCGCTAGGAGTGATTTTTATATCTCTTGCGAACAGAAACAAGACTGCCGCCTTATTTTTTTGTCTGTGTGCTATTTTACCTGTGTGCTTCCTGTGTATTTTATTAGCATCGCCCACCCTTTGTTTTACGTTTTAACTTTCCACAATTTTCCGCCGTTTTACAACTTAAGTCGCCGTTTTATCGCCTGCTTTTATTGTTTCTTATCTTCTTCTTACGTTTTAAAAAATTCTATAGGCTGAAGAGCAGCGTACTAAGCTGCTGCCAGCCCGCCCTCTACGGGGAGAATCGAAATTAAATAAGGCAAATAAAGAACAGGTCTCTCAGTACATCGTCTACTCACCTGAGGGTGGCCGGAAGTCTCTGGACCGAAATATAGAATGTTAATGGGATCCGACTGCAAACTCGAAAATTACTGGAATAACAAAACATTTCTTGGTTTTAAGTCTTCACGGAATTGGTACAAGAAGTGCGATGAGGATTCATAGGCGTATAAGGTTTCAGAATAACGGAAAGTCGGTACATTGTGCTGTGAAAGCTAGGAAGAATAATAAATGTTGTTTTCTGGCAATGACAAGTTGATCGGAGACGGTCCGCTCGGCGCTGAAGCTGTGTTAGATTCTTTGTAGTTTTGATCGTGTAATACTTCTCAGGTCACTATAAATTTTCTGCACTTTCGTTTAAAAAACAGGTCTTTATTGTTATGTACTGTCCGCTATTCTTTGATTTGGAAGGTTTTTATACACTCCTGGAAATGGAAAAAAGAACACATTGACACCGGTGTGTCAGACCCACCATACTTGCTCCGGACACTGCGAGAGGGATGTA
This sequence comes from Schistocerca cancellata, assembly GCF_023864275.1. Lineage (NCBI taxonomy): Eukaryota > Metazoa > Arthropoda > Insecta > Orthoptera > Acrididae > Schistocerca > Schistocerca cancellata. The sequence continues at coordinate 423,495,089 of NC_064632.1, read as the reverse complement.
CAAGCAATGATCACACGCACGCCACAGCGGACACACCAGGAACCGCGGTGTTGGCCGTCGAATGGCGCTAGCTGCGCAGCATTTGTGCACCGCCGCCGTCAGTGTCAGCCAGTTTGCCGTGGCATACGGAGCTCCATCGCAGTCTTTAACACTGGTAGCATGCCGCGACAGCGTGGGCGTGAACCGTATGTGCAGTTGACGGACTTTGAGCGAGGGCGTATAGTGGGCATGCGGGAGGCCGGGTGGACGTACCGCCGAATTGCTCAACACGTGGGGCGTGAGGTCTCCACAGTACATCGATGTTGTCGCCAGTGGTCGGCGGAAGGTGCACGTGCCCGTCGACCTGGGACCGGACCGCAGCGACGCACGGATGCACGCCAAGACCGTAGGATCCTACGCAGTGCCGTAGAGGACCGCACCGCCACTTCCCAGCAAATTAGGGACACTGTTGCTCCTGAGGTATCGGCGAGGACCATTCGCAACCGTCTCCATGAAGCTGGGCTACGCTCCCGCACACCGTTAGGCCGTCTTCCGCTCACGCCCCAACATTGTGCAGCCCGCCTCCAGTGGTGTCGCGACAGGCGTGAATGGAGGGACGAATGGAGACGTGTCGTCTTCAGCGATGAGAGTCGCTTCTGCCTTGGTGCCAATGATGGTCGTATGCGTGTTTGGCGCCGTGCAGGTGAGCGCCACAATCAGGACTGCATACGACCGAGGCACACAGGGTCAACACCCGGCATCATGGTGTGGGGAGCGATCTCCTACACTGGCCGTACACCACTGGTGATCGTCGAGGGGACACTGAATAGTGCACGGTACATCCAAACCGTCATCGAACCCATCGTTCTACCATTCCTAGACCGGCAAGGGAACTTGCTGTTCCAACAGGACAATGCACGTCCGCATGTATCCCGTGCCACCCAACGTGCTCTAGAAGGTGTAAGTCAATTACCCTGGCCAGCAAGATCTCCGGATCTGTCCCCCATTGAGCATGTTTGGGACTGGATGAAGCGTCATCTCACGCGGTCTGCACGTCCAGCACGAACGCTGGTCCAACTGAGGCGCCAGGTGGAAATGGCATGGCAAGCCGTTCCACAGGACTACATCCAGCATCTCTACGATCGTCTCCATGGGAGAATAGCAGCCTGCATTGCTGCGAAAGGTGGATATACACTGTACTAGTGCCGACATTGTGCATGCTCTGTTGCCTGTGTCTATGTGCCTGTGGTTCTGTCAGTGTGATCGTGTGGTGTATCTGACCCCAGGAATGTGTCAATAAAGTTTCCCCTTCCTGGAACAATGAATTCACGGTGTTCTTATTTCAATTTCCAGGAGTGTATATATTGCTGTGCACGTGCTACTCCTACGGTTGTAAGACATCAAGTCTAGTAATGAAGAGGCGAGGAGGGATGCGATGCCGGCCGTTGTGACCGAGAGGTTCTAGGCGCTTCAGTCTGGAACCGCGCGACCGTTACGGTTGCAGGTTCGAATCCTACCTCGGGCATGGATGTGTGTGATGTCCTTAGGTTTAAATAGTTCTAAATTCTAGGGGACGCATGACCAGAGATGTTAAGTCCCATAGTTCTCAGAGCAGAGCCTTTTTATTTTTATTTTTTTTTTTTTTTGGGGGGGGGGGGGGGAACCGACAGCGTTGTCAACAGCGATGGCCGCAAGCCAGAGGCAACGTTTTCTTACCAAACGCGGTACGTGTTCTGTATCGCAAGCATCTTCATTTGCTTGCACATATTCTCAATGAAATAGTCATTAACGTAATGAGAGAAACAAACCGAATGAAATTCTGACATAAGAATAAGACAAAACAGAATTTTACCAATCGTTTTTAATACACTGCTAGAAAAAAGGTAGAATGCCCTTTTGAGGTTTCCAGTTCCCTCAAGATTTATTGTTGCAACAGTGCATTAGAGTACATGAAATGATTACATTTACAGAGCAATTGCACGAGCACGTCTGAGGTACCAGGTATCGACCCATACTAAAACACATTATTAGTACGTGGTGTAGCCTCCATGGCCGACGATGCACTCGCTGATGCTGGCATCCAGTCGATCGTACAGATGGCGCATACTGTCTTCGGATACGTTATGCCACGCCTGATCGACCAATTCACGTAGTTCTGTAAGAGTCGTTGGTTGACGAGTCGCTCGAGTCACTTCTCATTCCATCATATCCCACATATGCTCGATTGGAGACAAGTCCGGAGATTGTGCTGGCCATGAAAGTTGTGCACGTCTTGCAGAGCATGGTGGGGTTCAGGGGCAGTGTGTGGGTGAGCATTATTGTGTTGGAACAACACATCACCTTCCTCCTGAAAGAACAGCAGAAGAACAGACCTAACAACATTATACACATACCGAGTACTGGTTAGCGCACGCTCTAGAAAAAAACAATGGTGAGTTGCAGCTTATCGCAACCCAAAACATAATGTCTGAGTTGGGACCAGTGTGTCTTGGACGAATGCTCTCTACTAGAGTGCGCTCACAAGGTCTACGTCATATGTGCAAACGTTCATCACTTGCATGAAACAGAATGTGCTTTCATTGCTGTAGGCCATAGAGCACCATTCCATCTTCCAAGTGATCCCCTGACGGCACCTATAGAATTGAGCACATCGATGCTGTGGCATGAGTGAATGAAGAGATAGAAGACTCTGTGTCTGTAGTCCCACTGCTAATAAATGATTTGCAATACTTTATGCTGATACATCTGGGTTCAGAAGCCTTCTTTTCTGTGCTTTGGTAGCTGTATAATCTGCCACACTGTCCTTACAACATGAAGATGTTGGCGGGAATCAGTGCTGCTTGGAGATCCAGAACATCGTCTATGGGTTAAGAATGTTCATGTGACCACTGACAAGAGCATCGTTGCACAGTTCATGCAGCACGTCCAACTTACGTAGCAGTTCTCTGAAGAATCATCCCACCAGCACAAAAGCCACAATCTGACGCTTTTCAAACTCTCTCAGTTGGCTGTAGGAGGCATGAGGACATCTCCATGGCATGGTTGCCTGCTTGCATGTTTGCACCAAACTGATCCTTCTAGCTATGAGCATTCCATATTAAAAGGTAGACGTTCCCTGTTGACTGACAATGTTTAAACAATTATCAGTACATATACTATCCTGCAGGTAGCATATGCTGTCGTCGGACCAAAATCAACGTCGTCTTTCCAGATATACTAACTTTTTGTGACAATGTACTTACATATTCGCATTATACCTGAGTGCACGAAAAGGACACTTTATAAAGGAATGTGTCTCGACAAGAGCTACATCCTTGCTTTTATATGCAGATGGAACAGTTTTATTTGCTGGTAATGAAACTCAGTCTCAATTAAGTATTCACATCCTGAATGAAGTACGCAAAAATTCAAAATAATTACTTCTCAGAAATGCGATTTATATTTCCATAGCCAACAAGATCGAAACCAAAATGTGTTGACTCAGGAGGGTAATGCTTCAAACTGAAATCCAGGCAATCAGACTCCGTCATTTCCTAAAAAAACTCACTTAATGCAAATACTAAATTACCTACTCTTCCTTCCTTCTATAATAATTAAAAAGTAAGACAGTTGTAAAGTTTAAGATATCTGGAATATGAAACAACTCACCACTATACTTAAGCCTGGAATGTACCATAGTTTGGAACCTTGAAGAATGGTGATGCTTAGTTGTAATTTTCTTGCATTTTGTTTTCTTTATATTTCTTCACCTGACCCAAAAAAAGTTCAGTTAATCTATGTGACGTAAATTTCGACAATGCAATTCCAACCAGTTTTCCACTGCTGAAATGAGCAATTATACTCCTTGTCTGGAGCATTTGTGATTATGATTTATGTAAAGGCTATTTTAATTGTGTATGGCAGTCAATTGTTACCTGATCTCATGATTAATTATGCCAACTACAAGTGAATTTAAAAAATCTGGTAGTTTTATTAAGTACTGAGCGAGAGTAGGTGATTGGAAAAGTTTCTGAAATACAGTAATTATAATGAGTACCGTTTTCATGTACTCTCACAAATTATTCTGTAGCTGGAATTGTTTGCATAAAGTCATGTTTGGATATACAAGTTTAGAGATATTACTGTCAATGCTGTAACTCAACTATTCCATAGATGTCACACAGGACTGCTTTGTTCTCATAACATGAAATTGCCACTCATTCAAAAACTGTACGCAAATAAATGTCAAGTCCACCTATATATGTCCACCTTTCATAATACCTCACAATTTGATGAATCTTCTGTACGTTTTAATGTTTTCTTACAATGTGCAAATTACGAAAATTTGACAAAATACATAAATATACAAAATTTTATAGTACATATAAATTGAAAGCATGTACATAAAGAAACTGAAGTTGCGGTTTTCCATTAAAAGTCTGTCCACAGGGTATTGTCAAGTTCTGATTCTACACAACATTGAAACACTAAATTGTCACATGAAAATATTATTGCAGAATGGAAGTCAGTGCAGTCCACATAAATTACTACTGAAGCTAACATCTTAACAGTCCATGGTTTGCCTCAGTCCCTGTGCATCAATATATTTGCATATGAAGCTGACATTTTAGTCTCTCGAAGTCCATGAAATAACACCACCAATATTGCAGTAGAACGACCAATGAGGGCTGGAGTTCATCCAAACAATCAGGAAAAATTCATTTTAAAGTGGTGTCAGATAGTGTATGGAGTCTGAGCAAGAGACCAATAAAAACTCCTCTCACAGTGGAACATTAAGCAATAGCTGAAGTGTGTCCAAGTGACAAGCATAGAAAATTGTCTTCTGCCAACATGACCAATGTTGTTAGCAGTGATGAAGTTTCAACATCAGGAATGTTACAAGACATTTAATGACCAACATAATATCTTCCATAACATATTAACATTTTGTTCAATATAAATTCCTACACTCACTGAAGATTGTCTCTTGCAATAATGACAGAGGTATCTAGTTGACAAGCAATTGTCTCTTGTGTGCTAATGTCACATATTGGAAGAACTAAGTGATGCCAGAAGATCATAGTGCAGATAACAGCACAGCTCTTCATTTACTAACGAAACAGAAAGTTATACATACTCTAGAAAAAAGTGTGCACTAATTGTTTTATCCCTGGCATTTTCAAAAAATTTAAAGTGTATGAAAAGGATGTACAATCTTTTTACATGACATAAAATGATACACACAAAAATAATTACATAACCAATTATAAGAATTCATATAAAATATTACATAGGCAATTATACAATATGTAGTTAAACATGACAATTCAAACATTCAGAATTAACCATTCATAATAAAGCAAAAGATATGACATACTGGATGAGTAAAGGAATCATATATGATACTAATAAGAAACTTATAAAATAAGAAACATAGTAGTATAATAAGAAGAAATTCACTTGTGTTCAACAGAAATCGGTAATGTATTAGAAATTGGTATCTTTACATTGAAACCATGAAAAGCAAAGAAATATAATCTGTCACTAGAAATATATATTATTTGGTACCAAAAGTATCACTACTTTAAAACATCAGGTATCTGCCTTGGATTCATGATCATGTCTTTTGGGAAGGAGAAATTGCGTTGTCATAGAGTCATGTGCCAACAAGTCATGTTCACTCAGAAGTGTCAAACATACCCATGGATGCATCAAATACATATTTCAACACTTATACTTCAAAAAGTTCTCAAATTATTTCCATCCTACAACTTCTTATATGTTATAGACCTTACTTCCAAAATCTCTTATTCATCACTTATACACTCTTGGAAATTGAAATAAGAACACCGTGAATTCATTGTCCCAGGAAGGGGAAACTTTATTGACACATTCCTGGGGTCAGATACATCACATGATCACACTGACAGAACCACAGGCACATAGACACAGGCAACAGAGCATGCACAATGTCGGCACTAGTACAGTGTATATCCACCTTTCGCAGCAATGCAGGCTGCTATTCTCCCATGGAGACGATCGTAGAGATGCTGGATGTAGTCCTGTGGAACGGCTTGCCATGCCATTTCCACCTGGCGCCTCAGTTGGACCAGCGTTCGTGCTGGACGTGCAGACCGCGTGAGACGACGCTTCATCCAGCCCCAAACATGCTCAATGGGGGACAGATCCGGAGATCTTGCTGGCCAGGGTAGTTGACTTACACCTTCTAGAGCACGTTGGGTGGCACGGGATACATGCGGACGTGCATTGTCCTGTTGGAACAGCAAGTTCCCTTGCCGGTCTAGGAATGGTAGAACGATGGGTTCGATGACGGTTTGGATGTACCGTGCACTATTCAGTGTCCCCTCGACGATCACCAGTGGTGTACGGCCAGTGTAGGAGATCGCTCCCCACACCATGATGCCGGGTGTTGGCCCTGTGTGCCTCAGTCGTATGCAGTCCTGATTGTGGCGCTCACCTGCACGGCGCCAAACACGCATACGACCATCATTGGCACCAAGGCAGAAGCGACTCTCATCGCTGAAGACGACACGTCTCCATTCGTCCCTCCATTCACGCCTGTCGCGACACCACTGGAGGCGGGCTGCACGATGTTGGGGCGTGAGCGGAAGACGGCCTAACGGTGTGCGGGACCGTAGCCCAGCTTCATGGAGACGGTTGCGAATGGTCCTCGCCGATACCCCAGGAGCAACAGTGTCCCTAATTTGCTGGGAAGTGGCGGTGCGGTCCCCTACGGCACTGCGTAGGATCCTACGGTCTTGGCGTGCATCCGTGCGTCGCTGCGGTCCGGTCCCAGGTCGACGGGCACGTGCACCTTCCGCCGACCACTGGCGACAACATCGATGTACTGTGGAGACCTCACGCCCCACGTGTTGAGCAATTCGGCGGTACGTCCACCCGGCCTCTCGCATGCCCACTATACGCCCTCGCTCAAAGTCCGTCAACTGCACATACGGTTCACGTCCACGCTGTCACGGCATGCTACCAGTGTTAAAGACTGCGATGGAGCTCCGTATGCCACGGCAAACTGGCTGACACTGACGGCGGCGGTGCACAAATGCTGCGCAGTTAGCGCCATTCGACGGCCAACACTGCGGTTCCTGGTGTGTCCACTGTGCCGTGCGTGTGATCATTGCTTGTACAGCCCTCTCGCAGTGTCCGGAGCAAGTATGGTGGGTCTGACACACCGGTGTCAATGTGTTCTTTTTTCCATTTCCAGGAGTGTATTTTTCTAAAATTTCATCCTTCTTGTATAATTTCTATGGTACTCAAACTATGCCTAAAATATTGCTCAAACTTCATATCTAACTTTCAGGGCAGGATATCCATTTTATTAAAACCATAAACTGAAAACTTATTTTTTTAACTGTACACTTCTTAAATCACCGCCACAAGTAAAACTATATTCTTTTATCAAACCTCATATCTCACAACATCACTTCAAATCATTTAAAGAATTTTTTTTTATTTTCTCAACGATGGTCAACCATTATCTCAACATATACCCCTGGGAACTAATCCCAACTCATGAGTTTCTTCTAACTTATATCTATTACTTAAAGTGTGGAGATTTTCCTAAGATTAGAGTAGAACATCACACTCATTCACACAACAAAGATAAAAAAGGCAAAGCATTAACTACAAGCAAATAAGAGCCAAGCAAAATATACATCATGAAATTTTACAAAAATTTTTATCACTAATGCAATTGCACACAAAATCATAGAAAAGTAAATTGTTAGAGCACATACAACAACATATCACATCCTAGCAAAAACTGGTTTAACAAGTGCAAAATGTATTGCATACCAACACAAATTAAGCTGTCTGTCAAGTGAAGAAAGATGATATTAAAACCTAAAACAAGAATAAATATATGATTATGTATACTAGCTTACTTATATTGGTGTTCCATAGTACTGCTTATACTAAATATGTGTTATATGATAACATAAAAGTGTTTGCTGAGAAAGACTGTAAGTAATTATTAGAATTTCGTTATTTCTTGTGACAGATTTCCTCACTGATTTTTCTTATTTTTTGAGTAAGTCTCTCCCAATGATCTTTCAGAATGTAAATATTTTTAGTAAAATTTCTCATCATGAACTTTCAAGAGATCTGGTGAACAGAAAAGGTTAGAGATTGGTAAAAGTGGTAAAACAATTTTTAAGTTTACAAAAATATCTAAAGAAAAGTTGCAATAAATACTGCACACAAAACATCATTCACAAGAAATGTGATACTGATGGTCAGTAAAAACAACTAAGTGTCAAACTGTATTCTCTTTAACGGTTTACTAGCTCATACATCAACTCTTTCAGGTGTCTAAGCAAAAATTGTCATATAGAGTGTGTAAATCATTTCATATCATTCAAGTATAGCTAGCATTTCATATGACACCAAAAGTTAGTCACTTTTAAGATTGCAACCTACTAAAAGTACTATTCTTCCAACAGAAAACAGAGTCCCTAACCACTTTATATTCATTATTACCTCAAATATCATTAACATATATCATCACACTACCCAACACAAACTTCATCGTACATCATCATCAGAATATAACAGCAACGGCTTTAACACACAGATAACCTCATATCTCATAAAACTTCATTATGTTTCCAATACAACACTTATTCTCTCTGCTTAGTATTCACAAACTGCCAACATACTATTTATTGAAATCACTGTATACATGATATGTAGTGCATTCCTTTGGATTTCTGTGTATGTAGTGTTTCGCCTTTGACTGCATTCTCATGTGCTATTCTTTTAATTCCTTAGGGTCTGTTGTACAGAAGAAAAAGTTTCTGACTAAGAGACTTACCTTTACATTATACTGGGTGAGATTTGACCAAACCATTTTGTTCTACATGGAATTTCCTTACTTGTGCCATATGTTAAGAAATTTCCTGCGTTTTTCAGCTGTATTTGCAATATTAGTTAAGACTAGTTGTATGATATCTTTGTGCCATAATTTTCTGGTGGGAAGAAACTGTACAAGCTCTTTGATTTTGTCTGGTCGCTGTTGGTTCCTTAACACTAAGATGGGTGGCAAAAAAGTTGAGTCATGAGGAAGATCATTTAAGATACCTTTAAACAAAGTGATATATCTGTCCTGGTTTATGTGTCGATGGTGGTAGCAGAATGTGCACAACTTGTTGATCTCTTTCATTATACGTTCTGATGAGTTTCAGAGTGGAGAATGTACTGACATAAAAAATATTTGCTGGATCTTGTATGTCTTTAATGAACGTAGCCAAACAATGGATTGAAACCTTGTCAACATGATCTACATGGTATAAAAAGTTCCTAATGAAAACTTTGGACACTGCTTTAGCTGTAGCCATATGCAAAGGCGTAGTGATACAAATTCAGACGTCAACTCCAGTTTGATGAAAACATAAGAAAAACCATTTCTGCATTATTTAGTGGTCTTAGTTCACGTAAAGCAGCTAATTTTTTCAGCTTGGCTGTTATTGTTGGAGACAGTGGGGCACAAGGTGAGATGGTGGAAACTTTGGCTCTTTCACAGAGCAAATACTTTTTGTATTCTTTTCTCCATGTAGTAAAAATGACATTTGGTCTGTAATTTGTGGAAATCATCCCATGGTCCAAAATGCATGTAGCTAAGTCTGTGTACCACATCAACTTATTGACAGAATCCTGAGGAACCCAAAGTGTCTAATTTACAGTGCTACATTTAAAAATAATACCGTTTGTAACCAAATAAAACTGTCTGACAGCTGTATTTCTCCTGTCTTTCCATTTTTCTTTAACATAATTCCAAATGGGATTTCATTTTGTTCTCATGCTATGAGGAGTAATGAATTTATTCAGAGCTACTTTTAGTAGATAAAGCTAGCTAAAATTTTGACTCTGTGAAGTATCTACATTGATATCAGCTAAACCAGTTGGTGTACCAGATAAGGAATCAGCAATGATGATGTCTTTTTCTTGGAATGTAACAGATAGTGACATATTTCCTGCAAGGTCAGTGACCAACGACGTAATCTTTCGTGGTTTAACTTGGAAGTCATTAAAAACTGTTAAGCTTTGTGGTCTGAATAAACCTTTATGTGCTTGCCAAGTAAATATTGCCTAAATTTCATAAATGCTTAGACAACAACAAAGGCCTAGAAATCTGTGACTTAGTAATTTATTTTTCATTTACTTGACACTCTCCTGACAAACGCAATATTCTTTTGGACAGTGATTCCATTCTGAATGTGCTCTTGGAAAAGGTGAGCTCCAAGTCCTATTTTTTAAAAATAAATAGATAAGCAGAAATCTTTTGAGAGATCAGGATGAGCTACAATATGTACAGTGAGCAGTGTCTCTTTTACCATATTGAACTCGAACTGCGCTTGATCAATCCAGTGCCAAATGATGTTTTTGCCTGTCAAAGAACATAATGTTGGTGTAATCAAAATTTTCAGTTTCAAAAATCTGCTGCTCCTAAATAGCTTCTGCTTGTCGTTGGTAAAATGATAAACCTAAGTATTTAAGCACTTTTCTTACCAAAAATGTGATTTTTCTAAGTTTGTTGTCAAGCCTGAATCTTCAAAAAGTCCAACAAATTTTTTAAGAAAGTTCAACGAATTTTTTAAGATTTTGTTATGTATTGACCAAGTTCGTTCTGCCATCAAAATATCATCGACATAGGTGGTGATGTGTCTCTTTAGATGGTGTGGAAGAATAGTGTTTAGTTCACGATTGAATGCCGCTGATGAGATGTTTAAATCAAAAGGCAGTTTACAGAACTGGTAACATGTCCCAAAGCATAAAAAGACTGTGTACTTTCTGTAGTCAGGATGCAGCTCAATTTGCCAAAATCTGGAACACAAATCTACAGATGACAATACTTCTGTCCCATAGAAATTTTGTAACAATTTGTCAAGTGTCTAGTCTGTCTATTTCTGGAAGAATGATGGTATTGATCCAATATAAGTTCAAGACCAACCTAATTGAACCATCTCTCTTTTTTCAACAACATGCAATGGACTGCTGCATGAGCTGACAGCTGGCACAGTAAAATTGTTTTCTAACATTGACTGTATATCAGCCTTCACCTTATCTAGGTAATGAACTGTTATAGTATTACATCAGCCCTTACACAGAATTTGTTGTGCTCTTTAACCTGAAACTGGTGTTGAAATCCCTTGATGGTGCCAGATCTATGTGTATATACCACTGCATGTTCTTGTAAAATGTCGCTGAGTTCATGCCTTTATTTTCATAACAATTCTTTGTTTCCTCAGTCTTTCGCTGGAGCAGTATACTTAAATTGATTACCTGATCGTGAGTGTCACTGTTTGTACAACGATAAGCTGCATTACTGTCAACGGAATCAGGTATGCATTGAAAAGCATCATTATACATAAACATAGGCAGTTGATCTCTTCTTCTTGTGAACTTAACGAATCTTCAATTTTTAAAACAATATGTTGATCGAAAATTGTTAGATCAATTTCTGCATCATTTAAGTTCATTACTGCTTTGTTGTGATTAAAGAAATTGGCACCTAATGTATCTGAGTAGAGCGCAGTGACACAATAAAGTTCATAGCAAAACTATATCCCTCAAAAGTAAATTCCAGAAAGCTCTCATGTTTAACATCAACAGTTTTTCCCAAAATGGCACCTTTTATTTTAATTTTCCTAATAGATAGGGTGGACAAAGTGCTGTTTCTGTACATTTATGATATGGTGACTCGTTGATAACTGATACTGCCCTACCTGATCCAAAACTGCGGTAAAATTATTATTAGCAATGCAAATGTTGATTACAGGGTGTACGACTTGTTTTGGCTCATCTCTGTTTGCCTGTAGCAGAATGTCACTGATATCGTTGACTTGCATAAAGTTAATAGTTACAGCTGCTGAGTCATCTGTTCACTGTCTATTCCCTTCAGTTTCCATGTTTACTCTTTTTACCCTGTCGCTGACTGTCATTAGGGGTCAGTGATCTGACTTCGACTATCTCTACCTGCCATTGTGGTGACGATCTACCAGAGTTCTGCCATATAGGCTTGTTTTGCTGACTGGTTGCCTGAATTTCCATGTCTATGTCACGTGGTATTTTGACCTGACTGATTACATTGCTGATTACATGAATGTCCTTAATTATTATTGTGTTGTTACTATATTTATGCCTGTTTCCAAACCTATATTTATTTCCAGAATAAGAATTCGAATAGTAACTTCTGAAATTGCACCTGTCTTTGTAGTTGTTTTGCTGCCAGACTTGCGTGTCGTAATGCTAGTGTCTATGATCACGTATGTGATCGTTTTTACCATGAAATTTATTATATGATATACCGTTGTTTCTATTGTGAAGTCGTGACAATGGGCAATTGTAACTGTCAAACTTGTGTTCAGCTGATTTTCCTGTTAGAGCATGATTGCTGTTTAATTCCAACTCCTGCAAAAGTCTCAAAAATTCTTCTAAATCATCCTTACATCTGCTTGTCAAGATTATATGACGTAAATGGATAGGTAATTTCGTAAGGAAAATTCCAATTAACTCAGGTGGGCAGAGCAGACGATACAGGTATTGGTTCCGCCGTATCATCTTCTTGAAATACTGACTGATCAAAGTTGGTTAACAAGATTATACTACGTTTGGTTCTATCCTGCGTTGATGTATACCAGTATGCAGTTAAAAATGCCCAATAAAAGTCCTCTTCTGATTGTCTCTTGTAATTGGTTGGATTCTGACTGCTGGTTCATTTTCTATGTATCCACGCATGAATTCTAGCTTGTGTGCAAGGGGCCAATTTGGTGGTAACGCATTGATAAATTGATCAAACCGTGCTGTAGGATTTCATACAGTGAGGAAGTGTTTATAATAAATTGTGACTTTGCACCTGGGTGCAGCGTTTTGCGGTTGCGCCAAGCGCTCTGTTCGCTGTCATTGTCTTGATTTGTGAAACGGTTCATGTTGGTTTTCTCCCAAATACCGTAAGTTACTACTATCGTCTAGGTTCTCATAGGATGGACTTACGTTACTAGGTATCAGCTCTTGTATACTGTTATTGTTGTTCAATTTTTCTTCAACATGCAAAAGTTGTGATTGTACAGTTGCAGTGTCATTATTCTGTTGTTTATTGATTTTATCTGATTTTCCTTGAAATGTTTCAAACGTTGGTATTCGGCTGTGTCCACGAAGTGCGCAGGACTGTGTCATCGGAATCTCGATGGTTGCTGGCAGACAAATTTGTAATTCATCTATTTGTTCGGAGATGAACTTATTTGTACTTTCTGTACTTCTGATCTAAGTGTAAGGTTTAGAATTTTTCGGCATTTTCTTTGACAGTCTTTTGTAATAATGTAGTCTGCCCTTTTACCTCGGTAGTTATTTCGTTAGGGACGACCTCACTAATTTTCGACATTATTTATGCTTGGTCGGTTTTTGTGTGTTTTTAATATGCTCAATGTCGGTTCCTAAAACTTGTAATCGGTTAGCAATACCGTCAAACAGTGGTTGGAAATCTTTCTTTATTTCTTCCCCGAGTTCGCCTGATAAGCTTTGTATTTTTCTGTTTAAACTGCTCACTGTTCGGCTTAGTGACAAGTGTCCGATCTACCGGAAACAAACGATGCAAAACCTGAATCTGTGTTATTCAATTACCTATCCGTATATGTGTTATTCACTGTTTGCGGGCAGGTTTGCATATTATAAATTGGTGACTTATCACCAAGCGATTCGTGTTCGGTTTGACAACTTTCTCTGGAAATTTGATCTATTTGAGGTGTAGGCATGTTTCTCTATATTTGCGTAATTAGATTACGTTCCATGTCGGTTACTGTACTGATGCTAAACGGTAACTGTTCATTATTAAATGAGTTAGGTGACATACTTTCGCTGTGCTGTGTCAGGTTCTATTGCTGTTCGTCACTGCGCTGAACATGTCTGGTATTCATTAGTGCAACAAAGTAACACTGACAACTGTTACCAAAAATGTTACAATTGTAATATGGTTTATCGCTCAGAATAAATTCCTAAAAAAATACTGCAACCGAAAATATGACGTAACGGTTGCCTAACAGCAAAATTCAATAGTCAAATTTTTGCAGGTAATGAAATTTCCTCACACGTACTGACTATTTGTCACTCGTAATGCATATTCCTCACACGCCAAATACGTGGAGACATACAGAATTTCACACTTAAAAATTACACAAAAACAACAATAAGGAAAGAAACATTAAATTAGTATGTAACAAGCGCTTTGCTGTGTGTTGTAGCAAAAGAAAAAAAAAAAAACATTATTTTACTGCTTTTGAAAAGTGCTAGCGGACAACCCGAAGCAGAGGGAGACAAGTGAAAGTTATTAGGTTTGACTCGATCGTTTGTTCGTTCAAGAACATAAAAATGTTTGCCTGCTCTTTATTCAAAACTGAATGTACAGTCCTCTGTTATGAAAAGGTTGGACTGAAATTACAATTGCGAACAGCTTGTCACAGTGCACACGTTTACATACAGACAAAAATAAGTGGCGTTCACTGTGCAGGAAATTAAATCACAACTTTCACTTTCACACCAAAGTCAAATTTTACATTGCCCAAAAAATTGAAACACTGAAATTACGTAGCAACACTATGAAGCACACGATATTCAGTGTCCCATTTAAAATTTGAATTATAAAGAAAATGCTTAGAATTTGCGCAATGGGAACGTCAGATTAGAAACGAAAGAACCAACAAAATATGAAAAGAATCTTACCTGAAAAATTACAGCATAATCAACAGCAGCAGCACAGCATGAAGAAATTATGTGAGCTAAAATATGTTAAAGTAAAACTAAACTACTGGGAGAAATATTGTGATGATTTTCTCATACTAAAAAAATTTTTTACTTCCGATGAAAATACTAATCTGTTCATTATAATGACGATGCTGTATTTTAAACTCTTATTTCACCAGAACATAAAACTCACAGATAACCAAAAAAACTTTACTTTCTTTACAAAAGCCTTATAAGGCAATGCTTTCACAATTATGCAAATTGAAATGAATTAACCTGAAATGAACTGAACTGAGGAGGGGAGGTAGACTGCTCTGTTGCAAGAATCGCTAACATTATCAGTAGGCGCCAGCAAAAATTATTATCTTAAAAACATATCCATAATGCAGATCCATTCTCTCAGTTACATAAACGCTGCGTCTGGAAGTCCTTCCATCAGATTGATAATTCCAAACAATTTTCTTCAGCAAAATCTTTCTCGGATGTGCACTTCGCTAAAAATTCTGGCAGGGTGCTCCATTCCAACACTCGACTCCTCTCCGCTCTACAACTGAGCCACAAATACACAAGCTCAGAGATACTACTGTCACTTCCGTAAGTCGACTAATCCACAGATGTCACATGCGACTGTTTCGCCCTCGAAACATGAAATTTCCACTGATTCTGAAGCTAGCCGCAAATAAACGTCCAGTCCACTTCTTAAATGTCCATTTTTCAATGGTTATGATACTATCACTTTCATGACCAGTGCGAACTAAATAATTACGCTTTACGTCAATACAATAAGCAAAAACCTCATTGTCGCTACAAACTGAACGTAAGACCGAAACAGACAGATCATAGTTGTATGTGGTGGGGTTAGCAGAAACAGAACTGAGAAATGGGCATTAACAAAATTATGTAAGCCTTTGACTGTCTCCATCCTCACATAAGGATGTGAATGCCTAATTCTTATTAAGAAACAAACTATTAATATACAGGCTCAAGTAATGAGATGTCTTGGAAGAGTGAAAGTTGGGCAAGAACAGACAAGATTAGACACAAAAATAAGAGAGGAACTGTAAATATACAGCTAGAATGGTTGCAAGTGGTTCATACTCTGAAAATAAAAGCAGTATAAGGGTAAGAACGAAAGTCAAATAATAAATGTCGAGGCAGACTGTGAACCACACGGATGTCGTGTAGAAACTGCAGAATACTGAAGTGCAAAAAAGGACGTAACCAATTTATTATGCAGAGTAGAGCCATTGAGACGAAGCGTTGTTTTCATCGAAATGATGAGGAAATAATCTTGATCTATCTCCGATCATTTGTCTATAGTCATCGTATTCATTTATGTACATCTTGTACCTGAGCATTAGAGAATGATGACTGGTACCAGTGGACGGTAGCGCTGCCACATTGCAGTAGAGCTCGCACAGTTAACTCGACCCAAGTGCAAAAGCACAGTCTTGTTCTCAGCGTTGGGCAGGTGCAGCCCTGTGTTACGAAGGAGCCGGTGCCATAGATTATTATCACCTGCTGAACTGTGCGCTTCGTACTTAAGAAGCGGCCGTCTCAGTTCTTTATGTGATGGTCTTTTTATACGGTACTTCCTCCAGGGACTACTGACTTGTAGAATTAAGAGTCGTTCTGGCATAACCTGTTACTCTTTATTTATATACTTCGGCTTTAGGCAATATTTACAGTTCAGCGTGCAACAGTTATACCAGTAGAGAGTTAATATAAACTTCGTATTAAAGAAAAATGACAGCGTAAGCTTAGCCTTCGGGATAATACACTCCTGGAAATTGAAATAAGAACACCGTGAATTCATTGTCCCAGGAAGGGGAAACTTTATTGACACATTCCTGGGGTCAGATACATCACATGATCACACTGACAGAACCACAGGCACATAGACACAGGCAACAGAGCATGCACAATGTCGGCACTAGTACAGTGTATATCCACCTTTCGCAGCAATGCAGGCTGCTATTCTCCCATGGAGACGATCGTAGAGATGCTGGATGTAGTCCTGTGGAACGGCTTGCCATGCCATTTCCACCTGGCGCCTCAGTTGGACCAGCGTTCGTGCTGGACGTGCAGACCGCGTGAGACGACGCTTCATCCAGTCCCAAACATGCTCAATGGGGGACAGATTCGGAGATCTTGCTGGCCAGGGTAGTTGACTTACACCTTCTAGAGCACGTTGGGTGGCACGGGATTCATGCGGACGTGCATTGTCCTGTTGGAACAGCAAGTTCCCTTGCCGGTCTAGGAATGGTAGAACGATGGGTTCGATGACGGTTTGGATGCACCGTGCACTATTCAGTGTCCCCTCGACGATCACCAGTGGTGTACGGCCAGTGTAGGAGATCGCTCCCCACACCATGATGCCGGGTGTTGGCCCTGTGTGCCTCGGTCGTATGCAGTCCTGATTGTGGCGCTCACCTACACGGCGCCAAACACGCATACGACCATCATTGGCACCAAGGCAGAAGCGACTCTCATCGCTGAAGACGACACGTCTCAATTCGTCCCTCCATTCTCGCCTGTCGCGACACCACTGGAGGCGGGCTGCACGATGTTGGGGCGTGAGCGGAAGACGGCCTAACGGTGTGCGGGACCGTAGCCCAGCTTCATGGAGACGGTTGCGAATGGTCCTCGCCGATACCCCAGGAGCAACAGTGTCCCTAATTTGCTGGGAAGTGGCGGTGCGGTCCCCTACGGCACTGCGTAGGATCCTAAGGTCTTGGCGTGCATCCGTGCGTCGCTGCGGTCCGGTCCCAGGTCGACGGGCACGTGCACCTTCCGCCGACCACTGGCGACAACATCGATGTACTGTGGAGACCTCACGCCCCACGTGTTGAGCAATTCGGCGGTACGTCCACCCGGCCTCCCGCATGCCCACTATACGCCCTCGCTCAAAGTCCGTCAACTGCACATACGGTTCACGTCCACGCTGTCGCGGCATGCTACCAGTGTTAAAGACTGCGATGGAGCTCCGTATGCCACGGCAAACTGGCTGACACTGACGGCGGCGGTGCACAAATGCTGCGCAGCTAGCGCCATTCGACGGCCAACACCGCGGTTCCTGGTGTGTCCGCTGTGCCGTGCGTGTGATCATTGCTTGTACAGCCCTCTCGCAGTGTCCGGAGCAAGTATGGTGGGTCTGACACACCGGTGTCAATGTGTTCTTTTTTCCATTTCCAGGAGTGTACAATGTACTAAGGAAGATTGGCGTTTGCAGAAACTCATCCAAGAAGAGGCAATATTCCAAAAGTTCCATTTTCTTTTATATAACTGATTACTTGACATTGAGGACGTGCTGTGCCCTAAGAAATAAATTTGACAGGACGTATAAAAAGCTAATTGTATTTTAAATGTTTGATATTCTTTTGAATATAGATTACTGCTATACTTTAAAACGAAACATATTTCATTAGTATATTCAAAGCATATCTTTTTATGTTATAAATACGGACATAGATGTATCAAATATTTGAATATAACCGCTAAATTGGTGGTACAGCTAACTATTAACGACCTAGGACTCAACCGTAGTTTCCTTCAATCTGGTTTTACACGCTACTATGTTTCCATGGTAATTGGACTAGAGAAATAACTCTATTCTGGCAACAGTGCAGGGTTGCACCTCATATAAGTTAATAACCATATAGTTTAAGAAGGTCCTAACACGTTTCCTACCTTGATGTTTCGGTCATTGAGCGCAGAAATTTATATTTTTTTCTGCATTTAGGACCACAATGAGGTATACGTACACAGATCTATAGTATAGCTTGACTGTGTAAAACTGCATGAAGTCTCAGCATTCCCTGACAAGTCAAATACAAACGCCCTGTTGAGATGCAAGCTAAGGAGCTATTTTTGTGGGAATTGCAGATGTGTGTTGGATAGATATTGTGCAGCCACGTTTTACTATCTCTTTCTGTAGTTCACAGGCTGTACAATGAAATGCCAGAGAAAAGATCGGGTATTCTTATTTCGGCAATGACCTGTAAAGGTTCACATTCCCCAGGATTGCAAAGCAGTGCCGAAACTGCTGCCGTGATAAAAACATATAGTTCCTCAAGAGTGTAAAACAACGTCAAAACCACTGCCATTACAGGCAAACGGTATAGTTTTTCATGGAGAACCGGACAACCAAACAGTATAGTAGTTACTGGAGCCACTGTGTTATCCTTTGTATGCGACTGAGCAGAATCAGTCAAATTTTCAAATAAATAGTCAACGTCAGAGTCCAGAAGGGGACATGTGGCCCCTCAGGCAAGGCACCCCCCCCCCCCCCCCCACCAATTGAGGACGTCTACGGATGTAAATTACTTTGATGCCCAAACAATAACCATACCGAGCAGTATATACAAAGGTCAACTTTCATATTGTTAATATGAGTATAGATGTCATCTTCAGATTCAACAATTTGAAATTACGTCCTCATATGATTAAATCCATCGTGCAAACGAGTTGTCAATTAAAACTGGAATATATTCACGAAAACCTTTAGTCATAATTTTCGTAACGTTAAGATGAAACAGAACATGAAAAATCTGAATGGAAAAGAAAGTCAGAACAATGGAGAAAATCCTATTGCATTTCAACAAAAATAAACAACAAAATTAGAGACACAGGGAATAAAATTTTAATAAATACTTATTTAACTTAGATACCATATATATAACACTTCGTTTGCTTACAATACTTCACATTTGATGACGTTAAATTATTTTCATGCTTTCTATTGTTCCGCTTGCGGTACTGGGGACTGATGAGGGGCAAGTTCACTGCCGCCATGTGTATGTTGCACTGGAAATACGCACGTCGAGTTGTTGCGTCTGTCCCGTTTCGCAGCATGGTAAGGACGTACGAGGAAGTATCAGAGAGAGGACTACTGGCGTCATTTCGGCACTGTTCTGTAAATTTTCGCATCCATATCGTCTATGGAACACTGCGAAAACACGCGCTCTATCACAGATTCGGTATAAATTCCTGTGAACAGAGTGACAACCAAAAAATACGAGATATACACGGTCAACTAGAACTCCACCGACAAATTTTCACAGGCGGTAGGGTGGATCAAAAAGAGAAAAAAATTTAGAAGGAAGGTCAGCGTTGGCCGTAATATTGATGGTTTATTGACAGCAAAATCGATTTTAAATCATATCGTTATCATCTTCAGTGCTGTGGTGTACAAATTAAACTCATAGGCACTGTTGTCAAGTTATTATCAATAAATAAAGCTACGAAACGATCACAATAAGTACAATGAATCACGAGAACTACATAAGAAACTGGTTACAATGGATTTTCCCACCTACAAACGTTACGTCCTTATTTTAGTTTCCAAGTATATTGTGATCGTTTCATAGCTTTGGTTACTAGTAATAACTTGACACCAGTGCCTATGAGTTTAATTTGTACATCACAGCACTGAAGATGATCACTATGTAATTGAAAATCGATTTTGCTGTCAATAAACCATCAACATTACGGCCAACGCTGATCTTCCTTCTAATTTCACGTATATGGTCATTGTGCACACAGCACTCTATGGAGTTGCGAATCAATAGAAAAAAAATGTGTTGCAAACCCTTCTTGTGCACTCTCATTGGATCAGGGCATTGGATCGCAGTTCTACTCAGCCAAACATCAAACAAGCTAATAGTGGGGCAAATGGGTGATCCCAGTTGGTTCTTACTTACCAGTTGCGGCACGCAGAATACAGCCAAGAGATTCACCGTGATAGCCATGAATAAATTGGAGGAGTGGGAGCCATACTAATTGGACAGAGTGAAGTGTTCTGTGGTGCACGCCTGCGTCTTTGCTTTACGGGGTTAAGTCCGCAGCATGGACAAATACGATAGCGAGCGTCGCGCGGTATTTCGCGCATTTCGTATTTCACGTAACCAGATGGGCGGAGCTTCCCCGCGCGCAGGTCGCGGCAGGGGCGCCGCGCGTGCCATCTCCCAGAGCAGGGAATTGGCATTCAGCGGCGAGCGCGCGTTACCTCGTTAAAAAATCGTTCCCCGGGAGCGCATTTTAATCTCCCGTGACAGATTATCGGCGCGCGGCAAATCGTTTTTGTCCTGCGCGGGCTACTAATTTGCGCAGCGAGCAAGCGGGAAATTGCCCAATTAAAGGACGATAGTATTTTGTCACGTAATTATAATCCAATGAACGGTTAATTGGCAGAAATGGAAAAACATGCCGTGTGGTCGCAGAGGAACGCAGATTTTGGATGTTACTCTGATCAGATTGCACCAGACTTTGAATTCGTGAGGCATTTCGCAGTGTTCGTCCACCGTCAGTATCCTTATGGAATACCGTGCTTGGTGAATGCTTAGCAATATGTCATCATTTAACGCTTGTACGGGAGACCAAGCTGCTTCCATATCATATGAATAAATCATGAAACTCTAATATTTTTATTTTCTCTTGAGGCCTTTGGACTAGGGTAAAGTGGGAAAAGAGTACGCACTTAGTATTTAACCTCTCAAATGTAGTACATCAGAAGATTTAAAGAAACTTTTCTTATAACAATTTATTGCTATTTCTTTAGGAACAAGATATAGCAGTTACAGCTACCTAACTTTTAACATAAGCTCTAAATGTCAACACTGCTCGTTCGTTCTCTTAGCCGCATCGTCTGGTAAGACTACGCAACATGTAGTCAAGCCATGCGCAGTGGCCGAGCGGTTTGGGGCACCATGTCACAGATTGCCGGCCCCTCCTGCCGGAGGTTCGAGTTCTCCCTCGGACAAGGGTGTGTGTGTTGTTCTTAGCATAAGTTAGTTTAAGTAGTGAGTATGTCTAGGGACCGATGACCTCAGCAGTTTGGTCCCTTAGGAATTCTCTCTCTCTCTCTCCCCCCCCCCCCCGTATATATATATATATATATATATATATATATATATATATATATATATATATATATATATATACTCCTGGAAATGGAAAAAAGAACACATTGACACCGGTGTGTCAGACCCACCATACTTGCTCCGGACACTGCGAGAGGGTTGTACAAGCAATGATCACACGCACGGCACAGCGGACACACCAGGAACCGCGGTGTTGGCCGTCGAATGGCGCTAGCTGCGCAGCGTTTGTGCACCGCCGCCGTCAGTGTCAGCCAGTTTTCCGTGGCATACGGAGCTCCATCGCAGTCTTTAACACTGGTAGCATGCCGCGACAGCGTGGACGTGAACCGTATGTGCAGTTGACGGACTTTGAGCGAGGGCGTATAGTGGGCATGCGGGAGGCCGGGTGGACGTACCGCCGAATTGCTCAACACGTGGGGCGTGAGGTCTCCACAGTACATCGATGTTGTCGCCAGTGGTCGGCGGAAGGTGCACGTGCCCGTCGACCTGGGACCGGACCGCAGCGACGCACGGATGCACGCCAAGACCGTATGATCCTACGCAGTGCCGTAGGGGACCGCACCGCCACTTCCCAGCAAATTAGGGACACTGTTGCTCCTGGGGTATCGGCGAGGACCATTCGCAACCGTCTCCATGAAGCTGGGCTACGGTCCCGCACACCGTTAGGCCGTCTTCCGCTCACGCCCCAACATCGTGCAGCCCGCCTCCAGTGGTGTCGCGACAGGCGAGAATGGAGGGACGAATGGAGACGTGTCGTCTTCAGCGATGAGAGTCGCTTCTGCCTTGGTGCCAATGATGGTCGTATGCGTGTTTGGCGCCGTGCAGGTGAGCGCCACAATCAGGACTGCATACGACTGAGGCACACAGGGCCAACACCCGGCATCATGGTGTGGGGAGCGATCTCCTACACTGGCCGTACACCACTGGTGATCGTCGAGGGGACACTGAATAGTGCACGGTACATCCAAACCGTCATCGAACCCATCGTTCTACCATTCCTAGACCGGCAATTGACCTTGCTGTTCCAACAGGACAATGCACGTCCGCATGTATCCCGTGCCACCCAACGTGCTCTAGAAGGTGTAAGTCAACTACCCTGGCCAGCAAGATCTCCGGATCTGTCCCCCATTGAGCATGTTTGGGACTGGATGTAGCGTCGTCTCACGCGGTCTGCACGTCCAGCACGAACGCTGGTCCAACTGAGGCGCCAGGTGGAAATGGCATGGCAAGCCGTTCCACAGGACTACATCCAGCATCTCTACGATCGTCTCCATGGGAGAATAGCAGCCTGCATTGCTGCGAAAGGTGGATATACACTGTACTAGTGCCGACATTGTGCATGCTCTGTTGCCTGTGTCTATGTGCCTGTGGTTCTGTCAGTGTGATCATGTGATGTATCTGACCCCAGGAATGTGTCAATAAAGTTTCCCCTTCCTGGGACAATGAATTCACGGTGTTCTTATTTCAATTTCCCTGAGTGTATATATATATATATATATATATATATATATATATATATATATATATATATAGAGAGAGAGAGAGAGAGAGAGAGAGAGAGAGAGAGTGAGTCACCTAACATTACCGCTGGATATATTTCGTAAACCACATCAAATACTGACGAATCGATTCAATGTGGTGGCCATCATTCATCATTTGCTGTACACAGTTGCAATCTCTGGCGTAATGAATGTCGTACAAGCCGCAGTACATCTGGTGTAATGTCGCCGCAGGCTCCCACAATGTAATTAACATTTTCCAATGCAACAAACGGCACTGATTACGTATTTGTTTATATGTTCACATGTGCTAACAAAACTAAAGGGGTTCCATTTAAAAAAACGTATGTTTGTTTTAAAAACATACTTCCGTCCATTTTTTATGGTTTGTATTAACCAATTACACTATCCCCTCTCTTCACTTTCGGTCTGTGGAATCGGTTCGTCAGTATTTGATGTGGTTTACGAAATATATCCAGCGGTAACGTTAGGTGACTCACCCTGTATAGTCAAAGAGTACGCACTAATATAAACTACAATATAATTCACCATGTCCTTTTTGCTACCACTTGAAGCACTATCAACTTAATCCAATGTTCCGTTACAGACTCCTTCTATGCTTCACCACATCCTGGGCAATTCAAAACGTCAGATCCCTCTTTGGATGTGGACCTGGTTGTTCCTGAAAAAGATGGCGCGGTTAAGTCGGGAGATTCTGCGTTGCTCGTTTCTGGTATTTTGTCTCTTCTTGGTTTTGTGTGGTTTACCTTGTTTTTCTAATAATGCATTTTTACTAGGCCCAGACAAAATCTCAATTTTTTTGCCTTTTTCTTCTTTGTTGTGGGTCGATCATATTTTGGCAGTGCAAAAATACTGGATAGGCATACACCTGTTCGTACATATCAGCACTTCATTTGTGTCACTTTCTTGGTTTCTTCAGGTGACTGCTCTGACAAATCTTCAGTCACTGAGCAGAACCATTTGTTGGAAATTTGGTTGTGTCATTGATTTCTGATGGAGCAAATTCTTCTGCTGTGAAAACATCCAGAACTGAGCGGGAATATTCCCGTTGACTCCAAGGATTTCTCAGCTGTTTGGATTGCGGCTACTGCAGAATATGCAGCTGGAAACAAAGCACTCGCGTCTGTCTGCCTAATGGGTCTTTCTGGAATACTAACCGTTAGAAACAAAGATGACCGGCGTCGGGGAGGGGGGGAGGAACGGGGGGGGGGAGAGTTAGGAGTACGCACGTAGTCTTTGCTTTGCCGCTGTCTTACAGCGCACTCTTAACCGATGGGCCACACAGTTTAAAAAAATATCACAAATGGCAGTCACTGCTTGGTTCTGCTGTTTGTTGTGCCGTGGTTTGTTCTTCACAGAACGGTGATTCTTTAGGCAATTAATTTTATTTCTTAGCGCTTACCTATACAATGCTTATTGCTTACGATATACAGCTTAAAGATTACATAGTTTGAAACAAAAATTTATATTTACCTGCTATAACCAATAAACGTGGCGGAGCTCTTCAAGATTACACGTGATGAGTCGCTATTGAAGCAACAGCTGAATGTAGTTTTTCGTTGTCGGCCAGTGTTGTCGGCGTAGAGAAAATGCCACTGCGAACTCTTACCAGACGCGTACTCTTACCCGAGCTTGTCCTATTACGTTAGAGTTTTAGGGAAAGAAAGTACATGCGTACTGCTGACTGGCTGCAGTGAGAGGTTTCATTAAAACAGGTATTTCGACAATTGTTAAATAAAACACATTCATTAAAATGTATGAATGTGCTTTATCGGCTTAATGTACCAATCTTCGTCTGTACACTCTAGAGCATCAAGAAGAAGCTCTGGGTTTTATATTTGCAAGACTGAATGAGCTACCAGCAAAGTGACTATTCTGGCGTTAGGAACTTGCTTATTCTGTATAAGAAATAGTAGTAAATAATAACAGTGATGCTGTAACTGTTGGTTGGTAATATTTACTGACAAAATGCAACCTAACGCTACATTGCGTACTTATGCCTATCCTAAGTGGCCGTTTTTTAGTACGACTTTAAAAGAGAGAGAGATTATTAATTGATCACCGATGCGTCGGTTCTCGATTGTGTTCAGGAGACGTACTGATTGATTACGCGAATAATTGACCTTTTGACCCGGATTGCCTTCACGCATTCATAATTTTCGATGAAAATACTGTGAGGTAAGTGATTTGTGAAAGGTACAGGTTAATGTTAGTCAGGGCCATTCCTTTTTAGGGATTTCTCAAAGTCAGATTGCGTTGCGCTAAAAAATATTGTGTGTCAGTTTAAGGACAGTCATGTATAAATTTTTCTAAGGGGACGTTTCATGGAGCATGGGGGCTATGTAAGTAGGCTGTTTAGGTTTTCTTATTGGTAACGCCACGTTGCGCTCTGTATGAAAATCACTGGCCGTGCTGTGTGCAGTCTTTGGCTAGTTTGCATTGTTGTCTGCCATTGTAGTGTTGGGCAGCGGCAGCTGGATGTGAACAGCGCGTAGCGTTGCGCAGTTGGAGGTGAGCCGCCAGCAGTGGTGGATGTGGGGAGAGAAATGGCGGAGATTTGAAATTTGTAAGACTGGATGGCATATATATTATGATTATTAAGGTAAATACATTGTTTGTTCTCTATTAAAATCTCTCATTTGCTAACTATGCCTATCAGTAGTTAGTGCCTTCAGTAGTTTGAATCTTTTATTTAGCTGGCAGTAGTGGCGCTCGCTGTATTGCAGTAGTTCCAGTAAGGAAGATTTTTGGTGAGGTAAGTGATTTGTGAAAGGTACAGGTTACTGTTAGTCAGGGCCATTCTTTTGTAGGGATTTTTGAAAGTCAGATTGCGTTGCACTAAAAAATATTGTGTGTCAGTTTAAGCACAGTCTTGTATAATTTGTTCTAAGGGGACGTTTCAATACCTAAGGCTCAAATGGTTCAAATGGCTCTGAGCACTATGTGACTTAACTTCTGAGGTCATCAATCGCCTAGAACTTAGAACTAATTAAACCTAACTAACCTAAGGACATCACACACATCCATGCCCGAGGCAGAATTCGAACCTGCGTCCATACCGTCGCTCGGCTCCAGACTGTAGCGCCTAGAACCGCACGGCCACTCCGGCCGGCAAAATACCTAAGGGACCTATTGAATATAATAATGGAAATGAAAGCAAATTAGTGGAATTTAGTAACAGAAAGAGTAACAGATCGGAAGTTGGACACATCAGTGGTCCCCCAAATACAATCGAGACATCGCGATAAAGAGCGAACCTGTAACGAAGCTCATATACAATTTGAACATCATTTTTGGTTAGTGAAAGAAAAGAATAAGAAAATTACCGCATCGTAAAATATTAATATATTTTGAACAAATTGGCATTAAACTTATAAACATTGACAAATACACAATAAATGCATGAGTTAATCTGACATTTATTTTGGGCTTGGCGCAGTCCAATAATCGCTGCTTTGTCAGCCCGTTCCTTCTTAAAAATTAAATGTCCTTGCGCGTGCGTAAGTACATTGTATCCTCATCCGAGTTACCGAAATGTTTGTTCGTCGTTTCACATAGTTTTTACACAAAATAAAAATTCAGCCTGTAGCAATGCTATGTAGTACGTCTTAATATGTCGGCGACCAAAAGTACAAGAGATAATGAAGTCTCTAGAATATTTCTCAACAAAAGATAGATTGTTCTTTCTTCTGTTTCGCAGCTTCTTGCTATCAAGCGCTGCGGCAATTATTTTAAATATCTGCGACCAGCGGGTCATAGTGTTTGTTTAGAGTATTTAAACGCTGGATGCGCGTCTTGGTATAGGCGCACATTAAAAAAAATATTTCGTCTCTTTACTATCGCACTGTGATGCTTGGCAGTTTTACGAACTACAGCTCGTTGGCTGTCCCTTTCTTTTATGACAAATATCTCATATGGAAAGTATCTGAAATCCAATAATATTACATTGCTTCCCGCGTGAGCAGTGATGACTCCGTGAGGATCATCGCGACTCACGCGTAGTCGTAATGTTACTTCTTTCGTGAGTCAAGTTAGTATTCCTTGCTAAAATTCCTTACAACAGATTTCATATATGACATTAGTCAAACGGGTTGACATAAAGAATAACAGGTAAATATATTCGTACGCCTGAAATTGATGGTAACTTGTTCATAGGGTAATTACATGACAACTGAGCCGTACTCTTACTAATGCATTATACAAAGATAACAAATGTTCATTTCTCGGTAAGAGACAATGAAATTAGGATAAAGATGCATATACATAGATACATTATACATGGCACAATAAATATCAAAAAAATAACAAAGAAATGAATTATTTGACTTCACAGGAAGTCTGGGTGCAGTGTGCACTCTTGGAAAAATATATTACAAAGAATTGACATTCTTGTTTTACAATGACATATTACACTATTACAGGAATATTTTTTCCCCTTGGTTTCGACGAAGATTTCTTGTAGTAAACACGTAGCACTTTACCGATTTGTGGCTTTCGTAACCTGCAAAAAAAAGTTTCACTACACTTGGGTAGGTATGACTTGCACTGGGAGTGGTAGAACTTCGGATACAAATGGTAGCACTGCACTTGAGTGAGGGAAATTGATTGCGCTTTCACAGTGGAGGAAAAGTAGAGCATCACTTTCACTGTGGAGGTTGAAGTGGTTGTCTGGATGTGATGGTGCGTTAGAAATTCGTCGTGGATCAGGAACTGGAAGACTAGTTCTGCAACGTGTTGAGCCGTTTGGTGGTGGTCTCTATTTCGCTTGACACATGTTCGAGCTTCCATTCATGTTATCGTACATGAAAAATACAGAGAGAATCTGTATTAGAATGTGCTTACTTACTAATAACTTCGTTTAAAAGAAAATTGGTAAGGATAATAATTGTTTATGTACAAGTGGCTCTGAGCACTATGGGACTTAACAGCTGAGGTCATCAGTCCCCTATAACTTAGAACTACGTAAACCTAACTAACCTAAGGGCATCACACACATCCATGCCCGAGGCAGGATTCGAACCTGCGACCGTAGCGGCCGCTCGGTTCCAGACTGAAGCGCCTAGAACCGCTCGGCCACTCCGGCCGGCTATGTACATAAGGTTTCATTCTCTTAGGTGTACTCTGTTCTCGTATTTATTTACTTTTCTGGTTTTATTTGGGTCGACATGTTTTCGTCGTTACTTGGCCTGATCAATAAATTTGGTAGCAATTGTGAAAGTCGACTTTTCAGATTAGTGCAGGGGCGGGCAAACTTTGCACGCGGCTCATGAGCGCACAGCGCTGCACGTGTGCTGCTCGCGTGCAGGCGTCGACCGGGGCTGTGGCGACAGCCGGCAGGTTGCGGCAGTGTACTGCCAGGTTAAGCTGCGGACGTTGATGCGAAGCGAGCACTATGTAGTGAACGTTGTATTTCAAGAAACGGAGAAGTGGAGATTTGCTATCTTTTAAAAAGTAATGGGAGAATAATTTTTTCTTTGTGCAAAAACGTGAAAATTCGAAATGTTTAATATGTGGCAGTATTCTCGCTGGTCAACGGAAGTTTAGTATTGAAGGCCATTATAATAAATTTCACAAGGACGAGTACAATTTATTGTCGGATTCTGAGCGGATGGGGAATTGACTGAGCTTAAGAAGAGCGATCTGACGATACCAGATGAATCTGTCGTAGTTGGCCGGCCGGAGTGGCCGAGCGGTTCTAGGCACTACAGTCTGGAACCGCGCGACCGCTATGGTCGCAGGTTCGAATCCTGCCTCGGGCATGGATGTGTGTGATGTCCTTGGGTTAGTTAAGTTTAAGTAGTTCTAAGTTCTAGGGGACTGATGACCACAGCAGTTAAGTCCCATAGTGCTCAGAGCCATTTGAATTTGTCGTAGTTGCTGTTGTCACGAGAGATCTGCGACTTTCTCTCGTCATGTCTCTCATCTAACTGATTTAACATTTTATAGAGCACTGTTTTCAAGTTTTCAGGACGACAACAATAATAGCCCAGCGGTATGTGCAAGTTATAAGACTGCGCTTAATATAGTGAGAGCTGGAAAACCATTTGCTGAATTAATAAGTCTCGGTTAAGAGCAAATATCAGTGATGAAAATTTACGTAACTGTTTGTGTTTGTCTGTATGTAGAAATTTTATTCCAGATATTAAACGTATTGTAAACTCCACCTCTGATAATTAAATAAAACGTATCGTAGGTAATAGGTACTCTTTCAAACCATGATTTCTTTCAAGCACTCCTACTAACCTTATTCATTCACTCAACAAAGCAAGCTAGATAACAAAACGCATTACAGAGGAAGGAGCGGACAGAAGGTATGGTGGGGATGGGAGATAAGCGGGTGGCCAGCTTGCCCCTGTGTGCACGCGGAACACCTGTTAACTGCACGCGTGCAAGTGCACCGCACATGTGCAGGATTACTGCCCGCCCCTGGATTACTGTCTTGGCGATTTTATAAGGTATATACGCGCTTGACTCATGGTTTTATCAGATTTTATATTGAAAGTATTTCAAACACATTTGGCGCCCGGGCTCGTTGTGCAAGGGAATCTGGATTGTTGAGCGCTCAGTGTACTCTGTGTTAACGTCCGTTTGTCATAGTCGCGTGATAGTAACTAGACGGCTTCACAACGCTAACAGTAGTGTTCTGCGAGAGGCAGAACGTTTGGTGTCTACTAGCCGTTTTGTGAGTTTTTACAGTTTTTCATCGACTCGGAAGTATGGAAGCAGCCAGACGCGGCGACTCCGGCAGCTGTGACGAAGAATGTGTCCGTGGAAAGGCGTACAGTACCGGCTGCGCAAAGTACAACACTTATTCACTTGCACAATTCGGCTTTCTACAACGTGGTTTCGTCGTACAAGTACTTATAATATTACTTCACATTCGGAATTTCAGACGTGTCCATAAAGTTATCATCCTTTCAGTTCACATATTATTATTTCGTGTCCCCATGGATTTGGTCGTCATGTTAAAAGTTCACACGCACCACCTTTTATACCTGTCCATTTATTGCTTGTCTATAGTCGGTTCACACGCAGCAGCACATGCGTGTCCATAAAATGATGACTGCATTATTACTACAAAGTACAGTTAACATTCGGTATACATATTATGTCTAAAAATTATTTACAAAGAAAAAATAGCCTGACGAAAAAACGTGCCTCTTATTCATAGTTTGTACTTCCAAGGCACTTAAGGTTTACACCTTGTTCCAAATCTTGTTATTCTTTTCTTTTTACAATAATTACTCTTTTCTCAAGTTCAGCTCTTTTATTTTCTCTCTGTTAATTACGTCGTTAGTTTGAAGACATAGCCAATGTGGCTTTATTGACGTGATGAACAGTTCATGTTCAAGTTTCCACCAGGGAAATAGGGAAGCTTGGTGTTCCCTATCGTGAAACTGCACACAACAAATCTTAATTGAATTCGCAGTTCGCGGAAAATAAGCATAGCCTGTCAACAACCAATGTGTCACGACCATCCATACGTACATTCTGTACGTATAAAATGCAATCAGTGCGTAAAATTCAGTTCTCTACTGGGAAGGGTAGGGAGGTAAGGATACACAATATACTTTTATGGAGTGAAGAGATTTGAAGATATAATGTTAATCCCGTATGAAATGATGAGCCTAACATAAATTGTGCATTATCGCCATAGTTTTTCATGACAAGTAGTTAGCGTAATTAAATCGATATAGCAGTCTCATTATCGTCTGATCCAGCTCTCCAACATTTCTCTATAGATGTCTATAACTGCTTACACCATGAATTAGCAGTGAACAGAGTCTGATAGCTATCTTCTGTTCTGAAAAGAAAAAAGAAAGAGTCGTCGTATCTCGAGGGCCTGAAATAGATGCTTCTGGTACCAAATTAGTTAACTTATAAATGATCTTTGTAAGTATTTCAGCTGCACTGTGCCGTAAAATTCGTATGTACGCATACGGTTTTCTGTGTAATGTAATAAAAACAATTTAGTTGCGCGTACCTTGCCTCCAACCTGGATCGTTATTGATTTACTTGCTTCTTATATGCTAAGCTGCAGCCTTTGTCTGCTGCTTTTAACAGGTGGCCTCATAAAAATTGTTCTCAAACACTCCTTATTCATAACATAACATTTACCTCGTAAGAGTAAGCGACGTTAATCAACTTTTATTTACGAGCAATAATTCTAGTCCGAATGATCATTTTAATTTATTTCATTCAAGAGAGAGAGCTTTGCTGTATTTAAAACTAGTGGTAGCAGGTGGCACTTAGCACGTCCCTACTATATTATTTATTCGTCTGCTCTTTGGCTGTGGCCGTTCATGGCTCAATTAAAACTAACTTACATCTTGCTCTCCCACGATAATTTTTTTTTTTTTTTTTAGGTGCTCACATAAATTACCTCTCTTGTGGAGGCAGATCGACAGGGTGTTAGTCCTGTGCATTATTCTTATGTACGCTTATACTTCACACATAGTATGACAACTTATATATATTTTTTTAGCAGCTTAACTTATCAGATATTTTCAATGGTTGACTCGGTATTTCTTTAAGTCTGCGCGATGAAACAATCCTTTTATTCGTCCAGATACAGGTTCAGCTAATGGATAGCAACCAATGTGCTGTTTTCTTAGTATAATAAATGGTCTTTTATACAGCAGGTGCTGCCACTTGAGATTCTTATGATGAATCAAAGATGGTTTGAAGCCGGTCTGTAATAGCTCTTGTTCATTTATACGATGCGATAAGACTTTGCTAATGTGTTTGTCATGCGCCTATTTTATTATGTTGGCTTGAGTGGTTAAAGATATAAGAGCTTGTCTTAACTTGTCGTCTAAGGTTACTTCAGGGTGTTGTAATTTCGGAATGGGGTCTACCCATTCACTTCTTTCTACTCGTTTACAAACTAGTTCTGATGGTGTGAAAACAGTTGATGTGTGAGGTAAATTATTAACAATCTCTTCAAAGGGTGTGACGAAATCAATCCACTGTGTCTGCTGGTTTGGAATATAAGTTCGTGTAAAACGATTGAACTCTTTGAATACTCTTTCTGTGGGATTACTCTGTGGTCGGTACCGGAATATCAAAATTTGTCTGATGTTATTGGTTGCAAGAAAATTTCTCAATCGTTTCCCTACAAAAGTTGATGCGTTATTAGATAACATGGCTTCAGGTTTGCCAAAGTGAGGAAAATAGTCCTTCTCAATCCGCCTGATGAGTGGAAGTATATTAGATGACTTCATTGCATAGAGTCTTACATGTTTGGTAAAAAGATCTAACAATACAACTAGATACTTCACACCCCCTCTTCCCTGAGGAAGTGGACCTGTATAATCCAAACTGACGATTTAGTTTGGTCTTTCAGCACGTATCAAGTTTAAAGGTAAGGCATTTGATAGGTTGAAAGGTTTTGCCTTTTGACAAATGGAACAATTTCTTAATAGTTGGTGAACCTTCTTGTGATGATTAGGTACATAGCAGTATGCTGAAATTTTGCGGTTACATTTCTCTGGGCAGTAGTGACCCCAGGAAAGGTGAGTGTACCAGATGAGATGTTCAACATAATCTTTCGGGATACAGACACACCACCTCCCCGTCAAAAGAGAAGTTCGATGGAACAAAACTCCATTGTGTACTTTACAAAATTTTGACAACGAGTGATTAGGGTTGTTTTGAAGAAGCTGTTTGATTCCTAGCCAATAGCGATCTGTGTCGTGAAGAGTGTTCATTTGACGGCAAAGACGAAGAAAGTAACTTCTATGCAGAGGATCTTTCATAAGAAGTATTTTTTAGTTAGAAATCTGTTCTATTTGTTCAATAAGTTCCGGTATTCCTTCCGGCATACGTGACAATGCATGAGCAACAACGTTATTCTTGCCCTTTAAGTAAATAATTTCAAAATCGTAGTCTTGTAAAAATAGACACCATCGGGTAAGCCGATGATGATACAGTTTGCATGAGAGTAAAAAGCTCAGCGCTTGATGATCTGAGTATGCTCTGATTTTGTGTCCACAAATATAGTAATAAAAGCTGCGAAAAGCCCACACAACGGCTAACCCTTCTAATTCGGTTATCGAATATGACCTCTCACATTCGGTTAAGAGCCGACTGGCAAAACTGATTATTTGATTTCCTCCTGGCTACCAGTTTTGCCTATTTGAAATAAACACGCACCTAATCCTTCAAACAATGCATCGCAAGAAATGCAGAAATCTAGACTCATGTTTTAATGAGTTAAAATGTTGCTCTTTAAAAGAACTTCTTTGGTTTTGTCAAAGGCTTTTTGACATTCTGAAGTCCACATCCAATGGACGTTTTTCTTGAGCAAATTTAACAACGCTGAATTGTTTATTAATTGATTCGGAATGAAGCGACGGAATAATTAAGCTAATCCAATGAAACCTTTTAGTTGCCTTTTAGTGCAAGGTACAGGGAAATTTTCTATTGCTTTTAACTTGCTGGGATCAGAAGAGGTTCTTTCCAAAGAAATTATATGGCCTAAAAGCTTGACTTCTTTCTTGGCGAATTTGGATTTTTGCAAATTTGCGGTAACGCCGAAATCAGAGAATCTTTGGAAGATCTTTTGTAGTAGAGTTAAATGTTCTCCCCAGGAAGTCGTTTGCTATTAGTAAATCATCAAAATAGACGGTGATTTGGTAAAGTGACTCTGGACCTAGCACATGATCAAGTGCTGCAATGAAAACACCAGAACTAATGTTGAGACCGAAAGGTACTAAACGAAAATGATAGGATCTACCGGCAAAGATGAAGGCTGTGTGCTTCCTAGATGATGAGGATAGTTTCACCTGCCAATAGCTACTGCGGAGGTCAATTGAGGATAAAAATTTCACACCATGGAATTTTTGTAGTTGTTCTTCCAGAGCTTCAGGTCTTGTGCATACGGGTATGATGATTTTATTAATATTCCTTGAGTCCAAGACAAGTCTGACGCTTCCATCATGTTTGAAAATAGATAGCAACGGACTGATGTAAGGAGAGTCGGACGGTTCTATTATTTTCCACTTAAGCATTTTACGAATTTCTTGTTTGACGGCTTCTTTAGGTGTCTGCCGAACTGTATAGGTTGTTTTACAAAAAGTATCATGGAGTTTCACTTTCATGTTAAATTCATAGTCTGCTATGATACCTGGTTTTCTGGAAGAAATGTTCACAAATTTTAATAATAAGTCATGTAGTTCATATTTCTGTCTGTCGTTGAGTCCGTCTGTTTCCATAATTTTTGCGCGTAACTCGTCGGCAGTTGGTAACAAGTCAGGGTCATTGTTGACGTCACTGAACTCGTCAATCGCACGGTAATAGTGTTGCCTGTCAGAGAGTCTGCGTATTCTCACTTTACGTTCTAGGTTGGTTATCCTGACTTTGGTTCTTGTTAGATGTATGAGTGTTCTATCGTCTAGTCTTAACGTGCACTTATCTTCAGCTAAATCAATGATGGCACGATTTTTTCTTAGAAGGTCCATTCCTGACAAGCATGGCACAGATTCTTTACTACTAAAAATGTGCACTGTACACAGTCGGATTCAAATTGTATCGCTGCTTGTACCTGCCAGCTGACTTTCTGTACTAAGGACCCTACTGCTCCGGATACAGTACATACTTTACAGGGAGTGAAGGAATTTTTGTTACAGAGCACACCTTTTAGTATACACACATAGACATAGCATTGATATTTGCACCTGTGTCGATAATGGCAATGATTGGTATATCAGAGATGTGAATCAGAGTTGGCGCCTGTACTTGGTTCTCCCATAAGTCGTCGTTGTCGTTCGTGTTCTTCTCGTCTAATAGATCGTCCCGTAAGTCGCTGTCTTCTTGGCATCTAATTACGTTGATATGTCTTTTAATGACGTTGCCCCCCATTTGTTCGGTATCTTCTCCGTCGAGGCATAAAGAAGCTGCTAAGTATACAAAACTAACTGTATCTCAAACATGGATAATTATCCACAAAGCACTTCTGTGGTAGATTACGTAGATACCTAATTGGTAAGCATATTTCAACAGCGTAGGTAACCTTTGAATATAATTAATATGAAAACGAGTACTACCTTTGAGACGTGTATCGACTCGTGGTACACATTGTGTTTAAATTGCATTGGTTTTCCTTTCCTTCCCCTGACATGTTTGTTTGATATGTTGTCTGTCATTAAATGGCTGCTTGGTTGTCTTTTCCGCTCTGCTATCGACATCTGCGTTTTGCTTCCGGGAAACTGCTATGGAGGAAGTGAGATCTTTGACCGGTGGTAACTTCGTGTGGAGGCGCGGAAGTAGGTGTGCGGAGAGAGTCTGGTGGACAAGGGAGGGCAGTGTGGCTCGCCAGCGCGGACCAGAGGTGGTCGGTTGTACCGAGTCGCCACGTGGTGTATGTCGCTTGTGTGTAACGAGCGGGTGGGGTTGACGGAAGAGCTCCCCGCGGGTTGGTTGTATACAGAAGCGCCCCACGAGTAGTTGCTGTTCATTCCACCTTAAGTCCTCCGTTTCAACACTGGAGTGGTCACGACCCGTCAACGTTGCAGAGAAGACGTGAACTCCGGTGACAGAGGGTGTTGTCGGCTGACCGTGGCGTGTTGGGTACACTGGCGACGCGTGCGCTGTCAGATGTGTGGATCCTTGCCATCCTGCCTGTTCGAGCATAATTGCAAGATAAGTTAGTGGAAGGTTTAATCATTGAGTAATAAGTTTGCGTAACCAGTGTCTCTTCTGCCTTGTGGCCTCCGGCGATCGGGTTTCCTGTCCCCGGCACCGGTGTAATTGAAGACTGTGATCTTTCCTCCTCTTCTCGTTACTGCCCGATGGGAGGTGTAGTTTTGGCAGTTTGTTTCGCTATTCAGTCGTGTGTTATGAGTAAATTCATGCTTCTTGTTGGTTGATCTTGTGGTCGCTCATTCAAGACTGTGTGGTGTAATGTTTCCTTGCACGGGGTTAGCTCTAATTCTGTCAGCAAGTTAAGCCATTTTATTAAAAGTTTTCGCTGTCTAAAAGTCGGTGTAGTGACCACCAGCCTGAGAGTGGCAATTGTGTTTACGGGCGTATTTAAATTGGTCAGTATTCTGCCTAGCCTGAGCATCTCTGAGTGGGTGATTTGTGGCCGCCTTACACGGGTCCATCATATCTGTTATGTTCTAATGATATTCCAGGACACTTTTGTTTAAAAACTTTTGTTTAAAAACTTTTTTAAATTACTCCATTCCTTTATTGCCATTAATCGTGTTTGTTGCGACCTTTGATTTTTTTTTTTTAATGGCGGTGTTGGTAGATTCACTACCTCACCGTACCTTATTAACAAAGTCCTGTATTTGTTTTAGGAGCCTTTTTACTAATGTCCTTTAAATTTTTTTAAACTGTTGTATTGCTATAAATTACTTGATTGCCGTTAGCGGCGTGGTTTTGAAAGGCTGTTATTGCCGTACTGGTACTTCCTTTTTTTAAAGAATTTTTTAAATTGTGGGATTGCTATAAATGATTTGATTGCCGTTAGCGGCGTGTTTAAAAGGTTGTTTATTGCCGTACTGTTAGTTTCTGTAAGATATGAATGAAACATTTGTGTGTGAAAAATCTCAACTCGACAGTAAACTATTAGAAATTTCTTACTGTATTTACTTTTTCTCTCATTTCGAGTGCTGTCCAGCTTTTCTATGACGGCTGTTGCCGCACGAGTCTGTAGCCCACCTCTCCTTACTGTTGTGTACGAAGATGTACACAACATACATCTGCCATGTGGCAGTCTTCAATTTGACTTCCTGTTCTGTAGTTTTTTGCTTGGGTTTGCTGTTAGTAATTGACTTCTGTGTCCTAACGTGATCAGATGCAAACTTTCGTAAGCAAAGAATGTGTTATAGATGTCATAAAGTCTGAATAAATATCTTTTACTGTTAAATCCCCTGTTTCCCCACTTTGTGAAACATTAAAGTGGCATGTGGTGTTGGTTATTTTCGTCATATCAAGAAGGATTTTCTCATTAGTTCTGAAGTTTTAGAAATCATGTTTCTCAACTGTGGCATCAACCTAACATTAACGGAATTTAGGAAGTATTTTATGAACGTTTCCTAGCATGTTTCATTACTTGCTTGAGCTCTTTGTGTTATAGGTTCCGCAGTTTGTTTT
This sequence comes from Schistocerca cancellata, assembly GCF_023864275.1. Lineage (NCBI taxonomy): Eukaryota > Metazoa > Arthropoda > Insecta > Orthoptera > Acrididae > Schistocerca > Schistocerca cancellata. Next base: position 423,457,858 of record NC_064632.1, on the reverse strand, counting down.
TGCAACCGTTTTTGATTTCTCTGTGCTTATTTGTCTTATTTTGCGCGTTGCTTTGTTAATATGGCTACTCAGCCGCCATCGCCAGTTGCAATGCCTGCAGTTGGTCTAACTCATTTTGTTCAGTTTCAGAGTAAACATACGGTGCAACTTCTTAGTGATGAATCGCTTCATGACAGAGCAGATGACTTCACGTAAGACACCAGACGCAAGGGCAGCACGCCTGCTTATGTGCTGCCTTTTCGTGAGTTTGACGGAGTACCTAGCGCAGTTCAACGCGCACATCGCCGAACATCGCGTACCACGTACTGACAAGCATTTTTATTTTTTTGGCCATGGCAGGATTGACTATAAGCTGTGCGCTAAATTATTTCCCACGCCCTACCCTGAACTATTACGAGGACCTATCGGAGGTGCTTACAAATTGTCATGAGACAGGGTTCAAATGGCGGCTGCCCGTTACAAATCCTTTGGGTTGCGTGAGCAACAAGGACAAACAGTCAGTGGTTGACTGAACAGCAGGGCCTTTCTAGTCAGGAAATACGGAAGCGTCCGATCCCGTCCGTCTGCTTTGGCCCATGACGTCACAAATATGGCGAAAACAACCATAAACCACGATTCCAATATGGCGCATATAAAGTCGTTACGTACACATTATGAGGACGAAAATACATCGAAAAACAAGCACACACTTTCCACAAAAGCCTAATGACACTAACGGGACAAGCGCGGGAAATGAGGTGTTTTTGGGCGGGGGCAAACTAAATATAAACAAATTTAGACAATACCCCCATACAAAACCACATAAAACGACGAAAAAATCCGACATCACAAAACTCCCCAAATACCACTAAACACAATATCATCTGGAATCGGACACTTCCCTTGGCCTATTTAGCTCAAAAACGTCTCCCAATACCTACATACACAGCCACACATTGGGATCGAAGACTTCCCTTGACCTGCGCACTCTTAATTTTATCCGTCATATCAATTCCTGAACAAAAACAACCGATTAATCTTACTAAAATTACCGCACGACGCACAGCGAACAACACTAAATTAACCTTCACACAAAATCGTTAACTCACTGAAACGAATTCCACTACAAACACAGCCGACACTCGAACAATTCTGGATAATGAGCAAAAGCAAACTGGCCCATCACACCACACAAACGAAAACCCTGGACATACCACCAGAGAGCACAAAAAACCACAACACGACATATACAAACACGCCACACTCACAAACCAAACTCCGCGCCGTCATGACGTCACACACAACACCCTTACGTCATGGGTTAAAGCCGACGAGTGGGATCGGACGCTTCTGTCGACCCGTAAATTCAAATGTGACTGTGGCAAATACTATTGATGGAATCATTCCTGATGCCATCACACACAGTGTAGCTGACTCTCGAATTCCAGAACCTATTCTGGAGTATTGCTGTTCGGTGTGGGGTCAGCATCAGGTGGGACTGACGGATGACAACGAAAAAGTACACAATAGGGCAGCTCGTTTTGTATTATCGCGAAATAGGATAGTGTCACAGACATGATACGTAAATTGGAATGGCAATCATTAAAACAAAGGCTTTTTTCGTTGCCACGGGATCTTCTCATTAAATTTAAATCACCAGTTTTCTCCTCCGATTGCGAAAACATTTTGTTGACACCCACCTACATAAGGAGAAATGATCACGATAAAATAAATCAGGGCTCACACAGAAAAATTTAAGTGCTCACTTTTCCCGCATGCCGTTAGAGTGGCACGGTAGAGAGACAGCTTGAAGGTGGTTCATTGAGCCCTCTGCCAGGCACTTTGTGAATGGCAGAGTAATCACGTAGATGTAGATTCTTAAATATCCGGACTCTTCCTTGCAACAGGTTCTGCTGATTGTAGACTATAAAGATTCCTGCGAAATCGTAGCAGACAGTTTTGCGGTAGCTCCTATTTGTTCGATAGACACGGGAAACCGGTCCTCGCAGCCGGTTCCAAAGAGCGGCCGGCCGGCCGCAGACGCAGAGCTCAAGTAGACACTTGTCGCGTCCGGCACAACGGTTGAGGTCACGCCTCTCTGTAATGCGGCACACATCGTTGAGCTTGTCCCTCTCGTGAAGCGACTTTGTATTGTGTGGCAAATGGGGACATACGTCTGTTTGCTTACAGGAACTTAAGGAACCTCCTTCTGCTAGTCCTTCACGTAAATCTAAGTCAGTGTGTAGTGTTTTCAAGGCCTCACAGTGTCGTTAGTGCAAAACTGCCGTGCAGGAATGGCTCCCGACTAGTCTAATGTGATACATAAAGACAACAAACTTCTCGTTTCTCTTACTGTTACTGGACAGTCAGTTTGCAACTTGACACTCGAGCTTCAGTGACTTCGCTTAACCGTAGCACTTAGCTACGAATTACTTGTAAAACCTAAGTTGTGTCCATCGCGTTCCACGCTGACGGCGTATAACTGCCAAGGAACTCTTGTCTTAGGCACTTGTTCCTGCGACTTTCCGAAATTTGACGAAGTTAACATGTTCAGCGCTTTCCTCCCGAGCCAGTGCTAACATTTTTGGTTTAGACTTTTTGACGTGTTTGGATTAAGCATTCAGTACAATGTACTTCCTATTCCTTCCTTTGATCCTCAGGACAGTGTTGCAACGTTACGTGCAGAATTTCAGGATTTTTTCTGCGGGTTTAGGCAAAGGCACAATTTGTCCGTGTCCCAATGAAGGACAATGCACAGCCACGTTTTGTTGGAACTCGCCCTGTCCCTCATGGTCTTAGAGATCAGATATCTGCTTTGCAAGACAGTGGGGTCGTAGCACCCATTTCTGCCAGTCAGATGCCTCTTCACTTGCTATTCTAAAGAAGCCGCCCAGCAGACTCCAGTTGTGCACTGATTTTAAGAAAACTGTGAATCCTCAGACACTGACAGTTATCTCCCTCTGCCCCTAAAAGAATTGATGGATAAATTGGGCGCCAGTCATTACTTTTTCAAAACTGATTTGCGCGACATTTACTTGAAAACACAGGGCGACAATTATCGAACTATATGAAATAAAATAGCCATAACTTCTGAACGGTTTGCGCTGGGATGTTCAAACTGCACTGTTGGCCTCGGGGCATGATGGGAATTGGTATGGTTTGGATTAGCGACCAATCCCACATTAATTTCGATGGATTCGTCAATAAGCATAATTGGTGCGTTTAGGGACTGAGAATCTGCATATCGTGATGGAGAAGTCTCTTCTTCCCCAACGGGTGACTGTGTGGTGCGCAATGTCCAAATTTTTGAGATTTCCCTTTGGCATTGCTTTCGCATCCACAATGTTTCAGCACTTTCTGGAGCAGCTGACTGAAAAAGTTCCGTTTTGTTAGAGTTATTTTGATGACATTGTCGTCTCAGGTCGCAGTCTTGAACAATACTTTAGCAATCTTCGCACTTCGTTCAAGTGTTGTTTGTAGTTGGTGTCAAATGTAACGGAGACAAAGCGTGTTTTTCCAAACTGAACATGAGTACTTAGGACACGTCTTTAACAGCCAGGATGTTCACCCATTGCAATCACATTTGCTTGCTATCCATGACCTTCCGCCTCGTATGCAATGTGCGAGAATTGCTGTCTTGGGTTAGGACAGCTCATGTGTTACATCCGAGTTATTCCTAACGCCGCTCAAATCGCGGCTTATAAGCATGGCTTGAGCAGGAAGAATGTTCCTTTTGTTTGGTCGCAAGTGTCAGCTTTCAGAAGCTGAAAGATTCTTTAGTTAGTGATCGATGACTTGTTCATTTTGATCTAGTCATACCTGTGGTCTTGGCTTAGGATGCTTCCTCTTGTGGCATCAGTTTTGTAACATAACTTTGGTGCTTTGACAGACAGATTGCCTTTGCTTAGAAGGTGTTAAACAAAGCTCAACTTTATTATTCGCAAATTGAAAAAAGTAGTCTCTCGCCATTGTCTATGGTGTCACTATGTTTCACCACTATCTTTTTGGCAGGAAATTTTACTTGGTGACTGAGGATGAACCTCTACAAACTTTTAGTCCTTCAGTAACAACTCGCTCGGCGCAGAAGCTACAACGGTGGGCTCTTCTTTTGTCAAACTATCAATACGAGATTGTGTATCGGCTCACTTCTAACCATGCCCACACAGATGCTCTTTCTCACCTCCCTGTTGGCCGAGATTCAACATTCGAAGAGTCCTCTACTTCTTGTTGCTATATTTATGCACAAGACTCAGACGCTTTGCGTAGCTTTCCGCCCAATCACCGGAAAATTGCCCAGGTCACAGCAGCGGATCCCGATTTGCAGAATCTATTGCATTATATCCGCACTGTTGGTCGGATTCTGCCAGACAGATTCGTAGCTGTGTGGTTCACAGATATTTTGTCCGTCGGTACGCCCTTGCAGTTCACCAAGGTGTCATTTTGCTTCCCATCGATATTGACCAGTCACTTGCGGTTCCCCAGGCTCTCCAGCCTGACGTGCTTCGTTTCCTACATCAAGGTCACTGGAGCCTCGTTCGCACCAAGCAGTTGGAGCTACGTCATTGCACTTGGCACTGTGTGGATGCACAAGCTGTAACAGTTGACTGCTCAGGGGCATGCCTGTGCTGAACATCAGTCAGCCCATACTCAGCAGTTCTTTACATGGCGCAAACCTCAAGCACCTTGACAACGTTTGCGCTATGATTTCGTGGGCCCTTACTGGAATGCACGTTGGTTCATTGTCGTTGACCCTTTCAGCAAATTTCCCTTCGTGGTTCCGATGCAGTATCCTATGGCTTGCTCCACAGTCCGCGCCTTGTGGTCGATCTTTTGCCTCGAAGGTGCGCCTGAACTGATTGTGACTAACAATGGTTTTCAGTTTATGGCCGTCCGCCCCGATAGCTGCGTAGTCATAGCGACGGAATGCCATACAAAGGGGCCCGGGTTCGATAGCCGACTGGGTTGGGGATTTTCTCCGCTCAGGGACTGGGTGTTGTATTGTCTTCATCATCATCTCACTCCCATTGACGCGCAAGTTGCCGAAATGGCCTCCACTCAAGAGTTGCACCAGGCGACCGGTCTACCCGGCGGGAGGCCCTAGCGACACTTTTAATTTCCGTTTGTAGCCATCGAGTCTGAACACTTTCGCACTATCTCCAGCATCAAACACATCACGATTACACCATTCCAGCTGCAATCCATCGGCGAAGCTGAAAGCTCTACGAACATAAGAGACTGACAAATTTCATGTCTCGCACACACAGTCAAAGATGCTACTCCAGGCGGGTGTAAAATGCATGTGCGCAACGGAAAATATTGAACGCTAAAATAATGATTTGGCCCTGACTACGCCCATGAAGCAGATCTTAGGATCTCTTTATGCTTTTAACATATAAATTACAATCTCAACATAAATGAATGATTAAGGCAACTAATACTACTAAATGATAAACGTTGTTTCTTATTATACACTTATTGTAGATTAAAAAACAACTCTTTATATTACAATTGTGTTTCCTGACTAAAAAGTGACTGACATCATCTATGTACCAAACACTAGAAGACACTACTTTCAAAGATGATCTACGGTGGTGTGGAACCTCAGTGGAAATAAACTAGCTTGATCACAGCTGTTTAGCTTTATAGCTCTAATAAGCTCAAGCAATTAGCAATAACACCATACGTACTGCGTCCGGTTCGTCGGAGTGATGATTCTCGTACACGTCTACGACGATGGAAGAACTCCAGCTACAAAATAACTCTTTCAAACACTAGGACGGCAGAAGGCGGTCTCTGACTAATACACTCAAATACTGTCTTCTCCTGTCTGTGTTCTACAGACGAGAAATGAGAACCAGCCAAAAGGGCGGAGTTAAAATAACGTCCCAAGTATAGGCAGAAGAAGCGCTCTCAATCACTGAACGCTGCGTACTCAAAGACGACTTCCAACCTGGAGGCGAAGTGCAGGATCGTATAAGTTCGCAATAGTACAGTGCCTACCGTTCTAACTATAAACTCCCCTGAGAGCAAAGACAGCAAGTCGGCCTGTACCAACAAAGCTGATAATGAGCGAGCGTCACACACGGGCGCTGAAAACGGAAACCCCTTCCTCTACACCGCTGGCCTCCCAGCACAGCTCGGCTCCCCCTCCCTCGTAACTCAGAAAACGAATCATCTTCTCTAAACCATGGAATATTCTCCCTCTCTACAGATTCTTCCGAACGCCGACCAACCATATTTTAGTCTTTTGTCGTCCAGCGCAGAAAGTTTGCGAGGAAATACCTATACTCATACAATGGTACGCTTCTGAGTAAAAATCCACAGAAATAACCCAGCCTGCGTGATTTCCGAGCTGACGCTTCCTTGTTCCTCTCAGCTGCGTCCAAGATTTCGTAGTTTCCGAAGTATAATCCTTCAGGCATAGCTACAATACCTGCCAGCCGCCACTGTTTCCGCTCCCAGGTGTCCAGACTGTCTTGGCACTTCCTGTGTGAAGCAGGACCAGCACACCTGTGCGTGCTTTTTGGCACCCAGGGCTTGAGTCCCGCCTGCCGTTTCATCTCCACTAGCGTTCCAACCTCTACTACCATAGGCAATCATTCATTACGCTGTTTTTAAAATACACAGTCATCTTTCATGCAAAAGCGTTAACAATTATTTACAAGGGGTACGTGACAGTCAGTCTATAGGATGTACAACCTATGAAATAACTAATGGTGGTTGATCACAGCAAAGTATGTAGATGAGTGCTTGTAAGATGCGGAACTATAGCCCTCTTACAACAGCTCTTTTGCTGTTGTCTTCTTTCCACTCAAAGCCACGCGACGGACCGTCGTCGGAGGAGCTGTTACATGGTCGGCGCCACCATACTTTGCTTCTGTTGTTGCACCAGCCACAGCTGGCGGCGTCCACGTCACCCACACAACCAAATATTCACACTAACGATTCGGTCTTTTACAGATTGTATGGATGGAGGCGCTGGCAGCGAGGCACCATCGTACGCATTCTTGGATGTTCTATATTTTTACTGCAGGGACCGAGACGATAGCTGCGGCGCCACTAGAATCCCGTTGCAGGCTTTGTGCTTTAAGATTCCCTGCCTGCTTTGGCACAGCAGCTGTCAGCGCTGGTCCCGGAGCCGATGGAAGTCGACTCCCTTTTACGGTAGTCGCCATCTTGACAGCCACCGTCGCTGGCGGATGGGCTACTCTTCTCGGCAGCCGTCCAACGAGCTGCCTCGGCTCCCTCCGCAGTCATAGAAAGCCCTACGTCTTCGTTTGCTGCTCTGGCTCTGGGTATGCGTGTGCACCATCTGTCCTGTTTTTCAGCGTGGTGTCCCTGAGTGGTCTCAGGGCGGGAGCTCTGCACCGGCTCCAGTTTCGGCTCCCGTCTCCTCATTGCCACCTGTATCCATACCCCCCCGCCCCCCCTCTCTCGTCTACACTCACGATGACATTGAGGAGGTTGGAGGTGAGGGGTGTTTTCATGTTATCAGTACCACTCACTGATCAGTCGTGCAAGATCTGGCGGCCCCAACGGAACACGCCGCTGAGCCAGGCCTCCAGCGGCTCGGTACCAGAGCACCCTCTGCTGACGCAATATAGGACGGCCGGCGGCAGCCAGACGGCTCACTCACACTTGGAGCTTCTTCACTGCAGGACGCCATGCAGAGGCCACCTAGTCGCGGCTCCGACTCCATTGTTCGTGCTCAGTTCAGAGACCCTCTGTTGTAACCGCAGGAAAAAGCCAAGTCTAATTACAATCGTTCTCAGGCAGTACGACGGAAATATTACGTAAGCATTCAGTTGAAGTGTAAAGCTGGACGCTGGGCGTGGCAGAGGGGTTATAAAGAAACACGACGCATATAGACGAGGCGGAAGTCCAAACCGTCGGGCAGATGCGCGTGATAAGAAAGTAAACAGACTTTAAGTTATAGAGAGACAAAAGAAGCTCTGTATAAGGGACCTGTGATAAGCAGTCAATTAGGAGTATCAACACAGAGCACTTCTGGTTAGAGAGAGAAGTCTGGTATTCGAGAGAGAAAGAAAGAGGGCCTTTGGTGGGGACAGAACTAAGTCATGAGGAGCCAATGAAGGGCACAGGATACAGTGCGTGACCATATAGGGAGAGGCACCTCTATCCCTCCACCCAGCTTCTGAAAAAAAATAATGAAATTAATACTTAAGCAATACCAAATATACTTGTTATAGTTACGTATGCATCACATCATCTCAGCATGATGCTGAGAATGGAAGTGCTTGCCATACGAAAACGTAAGTAAATACGAAAATAGGCGCGAAAAAATCCTAGAACTCCCAGCATAAAACTTTTCTCATCAACATCGTTTGGTTGCAGAAGACCTGCTACCTGCAATAATTAACACAAGTGATCCACAAAATTCATGCTCACCAAATGTAAAGGTATTTACAAAAAGAAACTATCTTTTGTTTGAACTATAATCATTTAACAAAAATGTTCACATTGCAGAATAAATAAAAACGAAAATCCACTGATGGCACAGTGGTGCCGAAACATGTTTGGGTACTGAGAAAAACGGTGTTTTGCGTAACTGGCGGACCTCACATCCAAAAATTTCAACTGCAAACATGGCAGATACAAGGAGCTGCAAATCAAAAAGATGGGTATACGACTGAGGAACTTCTTTTCGTTATCTCTGAATCATGTATTCTTGCTGCAAAGGTACATCAATTTCTATTTTTTAGGAAATATAGACGATCAATTACAATGATCGCTCTTGTTGTCGCTTAACGTTTTTCTAATCTTTCCAAAGTGCCTAACTTCCCAGTACAAATATTTATCTAACAGAGTAAATGAGTCTCCGAACACCTGAGATACGAAAGTACGCGGGAAATTTCCTTTTGTCCGCATTTTCTGATCAGACGTATCGCGCTGCGCCGCGCACGGCCAGAAACGACCCTCACCCCAAGCTGTACTCCGCAAATTCCGCATTTAAAGAATGAATGCGGCGTAAATGTGCCTTCCCACCCCCGCTGTAGGGCTCTTTGCATTATTCGGCAAGCACCGGGCTGCTAATGGCTGCGATAAAACTCATCGCAGCTCCAAGAAAAATCTGCCAAAAACTGTTTGCTTCGAAGTGGTACACTTTAAAATATCACCACGCAATAGAATGACATTTCTCTCTCTATGTAGTCTCCAGACACCTTAAAGCCCTTCACGGATAGTCCGGAAGGCATTTGCTAAGAGCCTTTCATGGACTCTTCCACGTAGTCACTTGCAATTCAGGTATTCTTACTGATGTTCATCTTTCCCTCTGCACAGAACAGTTTCTAAAACAGAAAGAAGGGAAATTAGGTCTTCGTATCCCGTGGACAATGACGCCATAAGAAACGGAGAAGCACCGATCACGAACAGGACAAGGGTGTTCAGCGAACTGGTCAGTTTCACTTTTGAACGAATCAACCGAATTCGCTTTTATCGCTTTAGGGAAACGACTTGGAAAATCTGAAAAGTACGATGGTGAGTTGAACGCCACTCCTTCCTCTGATTTGCGTGCTGCGGTCTGAGCAATTTTGGTAATGATCTGTTGTTTATCCTCTGAACGTTCCTTTGTGTTTACTTTTATTGCTACTTCCTACACATTTGAACAATCGTGTGTAACAGTTATAATTCGTCAATTTGTTCTTTTCTACTACTAACATCAATAACCCATCAAAGATAAACAGAAATAGAGATATTCAGATCGTTTTTGAAGTTTTCTTACTTTTGTTACGTATTTACGTATATGAAAAACGTTTGACCTAGAGGTAAATAAGTTTCGGGCGTGTGTGTGTGTGTGTGTGTGTGTGTGTGTGTGTGTGTGTGTGTGTGTGTGTGCGTGTGTGCTTAGGATAATTTAGGTTAAGTAGTGTAAGCTTAGGGACTGATGACCTTTGCAGTTAAGTCCCATAAGATTTCACACACATTTTTTTTTGCACTGTTAATATTAGTAAGGTGCACACCTTTCGTGGAGGGCCACAACGCCTGCCACTAGCCTCTGCTGCAGCTTGGTCTAGCTCAGTGACGAAGGGAGAGTGCGTTAAATAAATTAAATAAATATTTTCAACATCAGATTCGGGTTATTCAGAAAATTACCTTTCGTTTAAAATATATCTGGAGCTGATTAAATTGTTACTTTACAAGTCGTCGTAATTAATTATTCGCTACGAAACTAATTCTCACTGACACTGAGAGCGTCATCGGTTTGCATATATAGTGAAATATGGACTCGTGTGGGCTGAAATTTTCTGGTTCCTAATTTGATCAACTGTACGAGGACCATTCAATAATTAGACAAATTGGTCTGGGGAAAAAACTGTCAGCAAGAAAAGTTCGGTACTTTTGTGCCTTTGTCAGCATCACTGGGATGAGCCCTGACGAGCTGATGTATCAACATTGGTTTGTTTACAACCTCAAAAATATATTTCAAGATGGCGAGTCCGTTTGAAACTCCAACATTATTTGAACAACGTTCTGTTATTAGTTTTTTACTTGCTGAAAGTGAGAAACCAGTGAATATTTACCGTAGAATGTCTAAAGTTTATGGTGAAGGTTGTATGGATCGCAAATTTTTACCAGAGGGTAGAGCAGTTCAAAAATGGTCGCGACTCAGTGATGACGAACACCGTTCTGGCCGACCAGTTGCAGTTTCAACTCCCTCACTTGAAAGTCGAGTTGATGACATTATTCGTGCCAATTGCCGTCTGACTGTGGAAATGATAGCTGATACGGTTCAAGTTAGTATCGGTTCAGTTCATAACATTATCTGTAACAGGCTGAAGTACCACAAGTGCAAGATGGGTCCCAACGGAGTTGATGCGATACACAAGGAAACATCTACATCTACATCCATACTCCGCAAGACACCTGACGGTGTGTGGTGGAGGGTACTTTGAGTACCTCTATCGGTTCTCCCTTCTATTCCAGACTCGTATTGTTCGTGGAAAGATGGATTGTCGGTATGCCTCTGTGTGGGCTCTAATCTCTCTGATTTTATCCTCATGGTCTCTTCGCGAGATACACGTAGAGGGGAGCAATATACTGCTTCACTCCTCGGTGAAGGTATGTTCTCGAAACAACAGAAGCCCGTACCGAGCTACTGAGCGTCTCTCCTGCAGTGTCTTCCACTGGAGTTTATCTATCATCTCTGTAACGTTTTCGCGATTACTAATTGATCCTGTAACGAAGCGCGCTGCTCTCCGTTGGATCTTCTCTATCTCCTCTATCAACCCCATCTGGTACAGATCCCACACTGCTGCGTAGTATCCTAGCAGTGGGCGAACAAGCGTACTGTAACCTACTTCCTTTGTTTTCGGATTGCATTTCCTTAGGATTCTTCCAATGAATCTGTCTGGCATCTGCTTTACCGACGATCAACTTTATATGATCATTCCATTTTAAATCACTCCTAATGCCTATTCCCAGATAATTTATGGAATTAACTGCTTCCATTTGCTGACCTGCTTTATTGTAGCTAAACAAGGGATCTATCTATGTATTCGCAGCACATTACACTTGCCTACATTGATATTAAATTGCCATTTCCTGCACCATGCGTCAATTCGCTGCAGATCCTCTTGCATTTCAGTAAAATTTTCCATCGCTAAAACCTGTCGTTATACCACAGCATCATCCACAAAAAGCCTCAGTGAACTTCCGATGTCATCCACAAGGTCGTTTATGGATGTTGTGAATAGCAACGGTCCTAAGACACTCCCCTGCGGCACACCTGAAATCTTACTTCGGAAGACTTCTCTCCACTGAGAATGACATGCTGCGTTCTGTTATCTAGGAACTCTTGAATCCAATCACACAATTGGTCTGGTAGTCCATATGCTCTTACTTTGTTCACTAAACGACTGTGTGGAACCGTACTGAACGCCTTGCGGAGGTCAAGAAACACGGCATCTACCTGGGAACCCGTGTCTGGCCCTCTGAGTCCCGTGGACGAATAGCGCGAGCTGGGTTTCACATGACCGTCTTTTTCGAAACCCATGCTGATTCCTACAGAGTAGATTTCTAGTTTCCAGAAAAGTCATTATACTCGAACATAATACGTGTTCCAAAATTCTAAAACTGATAGAAGTTAGAGATATAGGTCTATAGTTCTGCACATCTGTTCGACGTCCCTTCTTGAAAACGGGAATGACCTGTGCCCTTCTCCAATCCTTTGGGACGCTACGCTCTTCTAGAGACCTACGGCACACCGCTGCAAGAAGGGGGGCAAGTTCCTTCGCGTACTCTGTGTAAAATTGAACTGGTATCCCATCAGGTCCAGCGGCCTTTCCTCTCTTGAGCGATTTTAATTGTTTCTCTATCTCTCTGTCGTCTATTTCGATATCTACCATTTTGTCATCTGTGCGACAATCTAGAGAAGGATCTGCAGTGCAGTCTTCCTCTGTGAAACAGCTTTGTAAAAAGACATTTAATATTTCGGCCTTTAGTCTGTCATCCTCTGTTTCAGTACCATTTTGGTCACAGAGTGTCTGGACATTTTGTTTTGATCCACCTACCGCTTTGACATAAGACCAAAATTTCTTAGGATTTTCTGCCAAGTCAGTACATAGAACTTTACTTTCGAATTCATTGAACGCCTCTCGCATAGCCCTCCTCACACTACATTTCGCTTCGCGTAATTTTTGTTTGTCTGCAAGGCTTTCGCTATGTTTTTTGCTGTGAAGTTCCCTTTGCTTCCGCAGCAGTTTTCTAACTCGTTTGTTGCACCACGGTGGCTCTTTTCCATCTCGTACGATCTTGCTTGGCACATACTCATCTAACACATTGCACAATGGTTTTGAATTTTGTCCACTGACACTCAACACCATCTGTACTTGAGACAAAACTTTTGTGTTGAGCCATCAGGTACTCTGAAATCTGCTTTTTGTCACTTTTGCTAAACAGAAAAATCTTCCTACCTTTTTAATATTTCTATTTACGGCTGAAATCATCGATGCAATAACCGCTTTATGATCGTTGATTCCCTGTTCTGCGTTAACTGTTTCAAATAGTTCGGGTCTGTTTGTCACCAGAAGGTCTAATATGTTATCGCCACGAGTCGGTTCTCTGTTTAACTGCTGAAGGTAGTGTCAGATAAAGCACTTAAAAAAAATTTTCACTGGATTCTTTGTCCCCGTCACCCGTTATGAACGTTTGAGTTTCCTAGTCTATATCCGGCAAATTAAAATCTCCACCCAGAACTATAACATGGTGGGAAAATCTACTCGAAATATTTTCCAAATTCAGGTGCTCAGCCACAACAGCTGCTGAGTCAGGGGGCCTATAGAGACATCCAATTACCATGTCTGAGCCTGTAACAAGGTTGATAGTGTGCGCAGAGCTAAAGGAACGTTGTGAAAGAGCACTTCCTCAACAAAATTTTAACTTGTGATGAAACTTGGGTTCACTGTTATGAGCCAGAATCCAAAAGACAAAGCATGCAGTGAAAGCACACCAACTCAAATGTCTAGAAAAAAAATGCAAAACCCAAGCATCAGCAGGTAGTCATGTTGACAGTGTTTTGGGATGCTGAAGGTCCAGTTTTTGTGATTATCTCGAAGAGGAGCGCACAATGAACAGCCAGTAATACTAGGATTTGCTTTTAAACAAGGTGAAGCCAGCCATGAGAAAGAGACGTCGTGGATCTCAGAAGAGAGGTGTGATTATCCAGAAAGACAACGCACGTCCTCATATTGCTCAACTAACCTGTAAAACAATCGACAAAATAGGCTGGAAAGAACTGCCTCATCACTATTACAGTCCTGGTTTAGCACCTAGTGATTACCATTTGTTTGGTGCACTGAAGGAGGAATTACGTGGGAAGAAGTTCAAGGACAACGAGGACATAAGTCTGTGGGAAATTAGTTCAAACATAAAGATAGTTCTTTGCAACCGGAATAAAAAAGCTTGTAGCCCATTGGAACAAGTACATAAATGTTCAAGGGGATTATGTTGAAAAGTAGAAAGTATTGTCTTGTAAAAACTAAACACTTTTTTCTCCAGACCAATTTGCCTCTTTAATTGTTGAATGACCCTCGTACAATAACGAAAAATGGCGAATATTGGCAAAGACTAGCCAGCTGTTAGTGCCCTCTGTTTTCGCGAAAGTTGCCGTCTCGTGTTCAGCAGTCCCAACCTCTGGGCGGCGCGCTTTGACCGTTGCACAGGGAAGCTCGGTAACCGAGCGCTAATTAAGTTGCTGTAGGCCCTTTCCTTGTCGGCGAAAGCTTGCTGTGTCGATGGCCTCTCGGCCACAAAAGTGACGGAAGACGCAATGATCGCTCCAGTTCTTACTGATAGAGTTCAACGCAGGTGCGAAGCTATGACGGCTGAGTTAGACCAGCCGCCATCTTAGCGTTGATGAGTATACTCTGTGCACCGTTTGCCGCCATAGGCCGTTCCGCTCACGAAGATGTAGGCACTGAAATTCATTTCTGAGTTCAAATTTAGTAGTGTTTGTAGTTATACTCTAATCGTTCAGTACGCAATAGAGCGGGTGCTGTTTAAGATAATACCGGATACAGCACAGGCTTCGGTTACCTTTGATGCAAGTGAATAAAGTTCTCAATGTTTTCTCACATTGCACTCTCTCGTAGTTCCAGGGATGGACTAGTTTAACTTAATGATTTCCATACGATTGAATGTTTTATATTTTATATTCTTGTGCAGCAAGAAGCAGTGGGACCTCGGTTTCATAAATTTACGTTTTACTCGAGTATCAGGCTACCTCGCCAATTAATTGTCACTGGAGGAACAATAGAGTACTTCTTACAACAGATAAGTTTTCTCTTGTCTGTAGTTTCTCTGTTCTGTCCATTTTGTTAATGAACCATCAACTGAACTCCTGCTAGAAGAGTAGTAGTTCAGTGACAGCCACGGTCAGACAGATGGGTGAATGGCAAACCTCACCACTTGCACGGAAACAGAACTCGTTTGCACAAGTAATTATTTCTCTTTACTTTAACCTTCTTTAGTATTCATGATATCATCTACAGCAGCTAACAGCATCTACTTGTTTGCCATGTACGCAGAATTTCGTTAAGCTACATTTCATTCTCTGATTGGTGTTGAATTGGGAATACTGCAAGGAGTTTGGTCAACAATGACTGCGTAGTATTTGCCAAAACAAAATTTACCAAGATGGGATCTATTTGGTCTTCTTTTACTGTATAATCTGTGCCTAAAGAAACCTCACTGGGTGCGACACTTGGGTTTTGTGTGTTTCAGCGAGTTTAAAACGTATGTTTAATGTGTTGAACTGACGGAAACGCGGCGGGACCCGCGGAGCGGCCCGCGAACAACACCACAACGGGAGAAGACGGACACGACCAACGAAGGACCTTACGACAACAACAAAAACGGACAAGTCAAGAAAACCAAACAAGACAACCACGTCCACTCATAAAGAAAACACGAAAGTAAATACGCTATTAAATGCGAGACGATTTGTCCTGAGACGTACGCAAGGTTAGACTAAGAGGCTGAGATTTTTTATTTATTGTGATTTCATTCCCCTGCCCCATATGGGCAGGGGAGGGCTGTCACCGGCACAATCCGCCGCTCTTTAGCCGAGTGGCATGACAAAAGTGAAATAAGAATAAAATGTTACATAAATAAGGCGATAAAGGGGAACTTAAAACAGAATAACGGGAGAAAATGGAGGTAAAAATTAGACTAACACGGAGATGTTCATGGAGGACAGTTAGTCACCAGAAAGTTAAACACAGTTGGCGATACTGCAAAACGGAATGGACATACACACCTTAAGTCGGCCACAGCAGTAAACACTCCGGAACAACACACTTAAAACCCACTTGGAGCACACACAACGAACAATAAAACTACCAGGCGGGACCTTCCGAGGGAAAGGGCAGAGAGGATGGAAAAGGGGCAGCAGGGGAAGTGGTGGGTGGTGGGATGAAGAGAGGGGCATCAGGGGGTACACGAAGACGCGGGAGACACGTGGGGGAAGGAGATGAAGAGGGAAGACAGGACAGGAGGGAGTGCAGGGAAACTGAAAGGGGGCACAAGAGAGGGAGGGGGAGTAGGAGGGGGAAGCCGCTCAGGAGGAGGGAGGGGGAGGAGAGGGAGCCCTGAGGAAGAGGTAGGAAGGGTAGATGTCAGGGCGAAGCTCATCATCCAGGAGGGATAGACGGTGGAAGTTGCGTTGGGAAAGGAGATGAAGGATGTGGAGATGGAGAGGGTGGGACACAACAGTAAAGGCGTGGCAACTGGTTGGGGGTGGAGAGGAAGGGAGACACCAGAGGGTGAGGGGGATCAAGGCGGACAATATATAGTGTGCGGATGTGTTCAAGGAAAAGATGGGGGAAGGGGATGAGGTCGTAGAGGATGCACATGGGGGATGGAAGGCGGATGTAGAAGGTGGTGGGGGGGTGGGGGCAGGGGCAGGAGCAGTGGTAGGAGCAGAAGTGACATACAGGTGAGGATAGTGATGGGGAGGAGATATACGGGGAGGAGACTGTGAGTAGGGGAGGTGGATGAGACAGGTTAACCCCAGAGGAAGCACTCCATGATGTGACAGTGGGGGCAGGTGAAGGGGAGGGGTAGATGATGGTGGTAGTTGGTGTGTCCATGATTGCAGGCAGTCCCCACGGGCGACAGAAGACGCCGAAGTACAAAGGGGGTGGCGACGAGCACTGGGCGGTGAGCACAGGGAGGCGGCGGCAGGTGGCGGCAGGTGGCGGCAGCAGCAGCAGTAGCAGCAGCGGCGAACACAGAGACGGCGGCGGCAGCGGCGGTGGGCACGGGCAACAGTGACGGCGTGCAGACGGGCAACAACGCGACAGGCTCGGGAGGGGCTCTTCCACGTCGAAGATACACCCTGAGAGTAGTCCAGGCAGTGAGTCCTCGATGAGGAAGTGAGGGAATCCAACCCTCGAAATCGAGGCTGAGACAGGCACGCGCTTAAGTACTCTATCGGGGACACCGCTGTTGGCCACTGCAACCACGTGTTCCACTGTGGCGCCCTCACTCTAAATGCTGGCCAGGAGGCGCGCGCCGTCACAGCTTACGGCGCGATGGTGCAGACACATCTATGGGTCTTCGCACAGGGGTGAAAGCTATATGGGGCGAAGAGGCAAGTTACGTAGTTCCATTCCAGACCACTAGAGGCGCTAGGGGTCCAACGAAGCTGGAATTGACCAATGAGAGCTGTCTAAACTCCAATTGTGGTTGTGTTGAAATATTCTATCGTCTGAACTGCTGAAGCGTCTTAACAAATCTGTTTGCAATGCGAATTTTGTCAGACATAGGGGATATAAAAATGAAAAAGCTGGCATACTATGCTTACTTTCATTCCATAATGTCATATGGGATAATTTTTTGGGGTAATTCATCAAGCCAAGCTAAAGTTTTCTGGGCACAAAAACGTGCAATACGAGTTATGTGGTGTGAACTCAAAAACATCCTGCAGAAGCCTGTTTAGGGAACTAGGGATACTAACTACTGCTTCCCAATATATTTATTCCTTATTGAAATTTGTCATTAAAAATGTATCACTTTTTCAAACCAACAGCTCAATTCATGGAATCAGTACTAGAAATAAGAATAATCTTCAAGGATTTAAAGTCACTTAGTCTTGTACAAAAAGGCGTGCATTATTCAGGAACACACATTTTCAATAACTTGCCAGCAGCCATAAAAAGCTTAACAACCAATGAAATTCAGTTTAAGAGAAGCCTAAAGGATTTATTGGTGGCCAACTCCTACTCCAATGAGGAATTTCTCAGTAAAACCAACTGAATATACACACTTCTGCTAAATTTCAGTGCAGTAATGTGTTAATTGTAAATAAGTATTATAGTAGTTGCATTACATGTTTATTACCTTATAAATAAACCTTTTTTGTTTTAAATTCAGTGCATTAGTATTTGTAAAATTACTCTTTCATATAGTGTTTTAAAAAATAACGATCATTCCACTTGGGACCTGTGGAATGGTACATTAGCTTATTTTAGTTGTAAATATTTGTCATATATTGTTTTTCTGACATGTTCCACATGCTGGAGGACCTCCTCACTACGGATCAATTGGAATTAATGTAAATCTAATCTAATCTCTAATCTCGCTCTGCACTGAAGTCTGTGGTCCTCAGTTACAGTCGTCTTTGTATTTGTTTCATATTTCTATACTACTCATCTTCATTATAAACAGATTTTTAAGGTAAGACATTTAATTTTTCATTAGATAATCTCGTAGCTTATAAACGAAATGTGTTCTCTTCTATCGTGAATTAAGCAGTGTGGTTTCCGTTTGTTTATTTAAATAACTTTGATGTGTCTGTAGTATTATTTAATGAAGACGTTTGTTTTTTTCGGAATATTCAACACAACAGATTGACGTTGAAATACTCCCGCAAGTTCCCCAGCTAATCATCTGGCTATTACGTGGGTTCAACGGAGAAAATTTGCAAAAAGCATTTCTACAAGTTTCCAAAACATCAAGAGCTGCTGCTAAAATGGAAGAGTGTTTTTTAACTGTCACCAGATGTGAACTGTGCTTCTTATTTTGTTTGTGGAGATCATTTTTTCGAAGAAGATTTTATGAATAAAAGTAGGCATAGGCTAAACAGGGGTGTGTTTCCAAAACATGACAGGTGTTCCTTGTGAAATTGCCAAAATCGGTAGTGAATCAGGTGACACTGTTGTTAATAGTGAATTGGGCCTACCAAGCACTAGTGGTGCTATGGCAACTGTTCATTTTACAGCTGCTAATACAAGAAGTGAAACTGGTGTTAATGAACTACAAAGCCTTAGTTCTGCTGTGGCAAGTAGTTCTCATGTAGGTGTTTGTACCAGAAGTGGATCAGGTGAAACTAGGGTTAATAGTGAATTACTTACCAAGCACTAGTGGTACCATGGAAAATCTGTATTATACAGGTGCCAATACCAGAGGTTTGTCTAGATTGTCGCACAGATGACAAAATGGTAGATATCGAAATAGACGACAGAGGGATAGAGAAACAATTAAAATCGCTCAAAAGAGGAAAGGCCTCTGGACCTGATGGGATACCAGTTCAATTTTACACAGAGTACGCGAAGGAACTTGCCCTCCTTCTTGCAGCGGTGTACCGTAGGTCTCTAGAAGAGCGTAGCGTTCCAAAGGATTGGAAAAGGGCACAGGTCATCCCCGTTTTCAACAAGGGACGTCGAACAGATGTGCAGAACTAGAGACCTATATCTCTAACGTCGATCAGTTGTAGAATTTTGGAACACATATTATGTTCGAGTATAATGACTTTTCTGGAGACTAGAAATCTACTCTGTAGGAATCAGCATGGGTTTCGAAAAAGACGGTCATGTGAAACCCAGCTCGCGTTATTCGTCCACGAGACTCAGAGGGCCATAGACACGGGTTCACAGGTAGATGCCGTGTTTCTTGACTTCCGGAAGGCGTTCGATACAGTTCCCCACAGTCATTTAATGAACAAAGTAAGAGCATATGGACTATCAGACCAATTGTGTGATTGGATTGAGGAGTTCCTAGATAACAGGACGCAGCATGTCATTCTCAATGGAGAGAAGTCTTCCGAAGTAAGGGTGATTTCAGGTGTGCCGCAGGGGAGTGTCATATGACCGTTGCTATTCACAATATACATAAATGACCTGGTGGATGACATCGTAAGTTCACTGAGGCTTTTTGTGGATGATGCTGTGGTGTATCGAGAGGTTGTAACAACGGAAAATTGTACTGAAATGCAGGAGGATCTGCAGCGAATTGACGCATGGTGCAGGGAATGGCAATTGAATCTCAATGTAGACAAGTGTAATCTGCTGCGAATACACAGAAAGAGAGATCCTTTATCATTTAGCTACAAAATAGGTCAGCAACTGGAAGCAGTTAATACCATAAATTATCTGGGAGTACGCATTAGGAGTGATTTAAAATGGAATGATCATATAATGTTGATCGTCGGTAAAGCAGATGCCAGACTGAGATTCATTGGAAGAATCCTAAGGAAATGCAATCCGAAAACAAAGGAAGTAGGTTACAGTACGCTTGTTCGCCCACTGCTAGGATACTGCTCAGCAGTGTGGGATCTGTACCAGATGGGGTTGATAGAGGAAATAGAGAAGATCCAACGGAGAGCAGCGCGCTTCGTTACAGGATCATTTAGTAATCGCGAAAGCGTTATAGAAATGATAGATAAACTCCAGTGGAAGACACTGCAGGAGAGACGCTCAGTAGCTCGGTACGGGCTTTTGTCAAAGTTTCGAGAACATACCTTCACCGAAGAGGCAAGCAGTATATTGCTCCCTTCTACGTATATCTCGCGAAGAGACCATGAGGATAAAATCAGATTAGAGCCCACACAGAGGCATACCGACAATCCTACTTTCCACGAACAATACGAGACTGGAATAGAAGGGAGAACCGATAGAGGTACTGAAAGTACCCTCCTCCACACACCGTCAGGTGGCTTGCGGAGTATGGATGTAGATCTGTAGTAGAAACTGGTGTTAGAGAATTACCTAGCACTAGTTGTGCTTAGCATTCATTGAGTGATGCACCTCTTGAATTTTTTATCTCCCCTCAAAATGAATCTGCAGATAGTAAGTACACATTCTTATCTGAAATATTTTGTAATGAAGAAAGTATGGTTTTAGATACAGGGGTTTCAAAAGCAGACTTAACTCCAACAAAATAAAAAATGTACAAGATTCATAGGAATACTCTAACAAGGCTATCAAAACTGAAAGCAAAGCTACATTATGAAAAATCGGAACTGAAAGCACTTAAAGATTTATATGACAGCAATACTTTCTCTGTCATAGAATCTAATTTAAACTCTGTTGCCAAAGATTTCATGAACAGCCGATTACGAAATGCTCATCGATCAGCAAATGCAAGGCGATGGACACCCAAGGACAAAGTATTTGCTTTATCCTTATACAGTCCCCGCCTAAACAAATACTTGTCAGTTGATTATCTTCCTTCTGTGATGTATCTGATATGTCTTCTAAACCTTTTGAACTGGGATCAAATACTTCAGTCATGAATGTAATGAAAGCACAAGTTGAAGTAATAAACAACAGTGAGAAATATTGTTTTTTGTTTGATAAAATGACTTTAGAAAGAGGGTTGTGTTATGATGCAAGCAAACAAGAAATTTCAGGGTTTCAAGATTTAGGGCATTTAGGGAGGTCAAATGTTCATGCAAATCATGCATTAGTTTTCATAGTTAGAGGCATACATGAAAGCTGGAAGCAGGGTGTTGCTTATTATTTCACTCACAACTCAGTTTAAAGTATCACTTTAAAAAGTCTTACTACCCATGTCATAAGACAATTGCAAGAAATAGGGCTAAAGGTAGTTCATACAGTTTGTGACCAGGGTGCAACCAACCAGAGAGCACTGACGGAACTCTGCTATAAGAAATCTGAGTCCATTTCATTTTGTAGTCAGAGATGAAACTATTGCAGTCATTTTGATGTCCCACATCTATTTAAAAATTAAAGAAATGCTCTGCTAGGAAATAAAATAGTTTGGGTTTAAAAAAGAGGCCAGTTTTGAATATATTCACAGGTATTTTCTTCTGGTCAGCAGAAGATGTTTAAGACATTGCCAAAAGTACATAGGAATCATTTTCAATTAAAGGATTCTTTTACTAAAGTGAAAGTAAAGGTAGCTGCAGCCCAGCTTAGTCATACAGTTGCTGCTGTTATTGAAACTTATGTGGCATTTAATATCTTACCTGCTAAGGCAATACACTGCATAATTTGTTGAAAAGATGGATTGTTTGATTCGCTGAACAGTTCATATTGTTATCCACAAGATGGCAAGTCTTATAAGTGTGCCCTCTCTGCAGAGTCTCCATATATTGAAATGTGGTACAGTCTGTTAAAAGAAATGGAAAATTGGAAAGTGTTGGAGCTAGGCACAGGGAGAGATAAGACAAATATGTTCAGTTTCATAAGTGGGTGGCAAACAATAAGATCACTGATGTTCATTTGGAACATTAAAAAAATGGCTTTAATTTTTTAAGCATGAGGGCTTTCAATCAAGACCCAGTGGAGAATGTATTTTGTTGTGAGGCAGCGTGGTGTTGCAAACACCAACCCAACTTGCTTTCAGTTCAAAGCAGCATTGAAAACAGTTACAGTCAATAACATGTTCTTACCTACAAAGTCACTAGGTAATAGTGAGGATGACAGACGCATGCCATTAAGCAATTTAAGGCAATTTTTGGGAGCTAGTGATGACAACTTTCTTGACTCCTCAACTGACCATTCCATTGTAGTTCAAAGTGCTTTGTGCCCCTGCTGATAATGAAGCTGCTGCTAGTAGTGGTGGGGCTGATGTAAAAAATGACAGACAAGCACTAGCATATGTAGCTGGTTACATTCTACGAAAGATGGGTGTAACACCTGAAACGAATAGTGACTGTAAAACAACTGTTCTCACCAACACGCACAGAGCATCATTTATTTATAAGTTTCAAAGAATATGATGCTTTAAACCCAAAATTGTTGTATCCTAGTGACAGCTTAATGTCCTTTGTAGCAAATGTTCATAGTCAGTTGTATGCATTCTTAGATAAACGTGGACACCAGGAACAATTGGAGAATACATACTATTCACTGTTTAAATTTTCAGACGAAATAACATTTTGCAAGGCCCATTTTTTCTGAACAGTATATTTTAAGACAATGTTTATCTCTATTGATTACCAAGTATGTGAAAGACTGGAAACACACCATAAATAATGAAAGACTTGATATTGTTCAAGACAAATGCAGTAAACGGTTTAAAGCTTTATAACAGTTAAAAGAAAATTTTTCTTGTGTGCTTCAGAAATAAAAATTAAGTTTTGTTTTCATTTCACTGTTTTTATCCACCTTTCTTGCTTTTGGTACTCGGTATTGTTTTCTTTTTTGTGCTGAAGCATTTACAGTAGTAAGATGTAGGAACCTTTTTAAGAAATTGTCAGTAGTGCAAGTTTGCTGGGCAGTTATTCAGAACTTATAGTTCTGAAACATATTTGTAGTAAATTGTAGAGTTCTTCATTAATACTGTGATAAATATTTCTTAATTGAACTTTAACTGCTGCTTACGCTCTTAATAATAGGCTTTTTTCTCCATTGATCCAGCATCTTGGATGATGTAAAAATTATGACATTACTCAGGAATATTTGTAGTCCAGTTTAGCTGATACAAGTTATTTTTCTTTTGCTTCAGTTATTTACATTACAAGCTTGTTTCGACTTTCTCTCAGTTTCAAGTGTTGCATTTGGTTCTTATGAGCCATAAAACATGCTGAAGCTTTTACATGTTGATAGATAACAATATAAGAATGTAAATTTAAGTCTATTTTTGATGTTTGCGCCTGACAGTCGCTGCTCCTATCATGTTTTTTTTGTCTGTCAGACGCAAACGTAAAAAATAGACTGGAAATATTACTGAATAAGTTTCTCTATAGCTGTTTCAATTATTTTATGATGCTAGCCAAAATAATTACATAGCACTCCCAGAAAATAAGGTAATGGAATTAAAATAAAAATAAAAACCTACACCGTATGTAAAATAGGGGGGATGCAACCTGCAATGTTTTCATATTTTAGTTCATCTCCATACCACTTGAGGCGCTGCTGTCGGTCTGTTTCCCACTTTTCACACGGGAGTTAGGTTTCTCTTTTTTCTTGTTCTGTGGGTCTTAGACGTCCATGATGTCTGGCAGGGGGCGCAGTACCAGGTAATGGGATATTTTAAACAGTGAAACTGGAATGCATGCAGAGATCAAAACGAACATGGTACTGAAAAAAGTTTCTCTTTCAAGCCATTTTAGTTGACGACTAACTTGGTGAATATGCTTCGGAACAAATGAATGTAACGTCAGTGTCAAGGAACTGGACAATCCACCAGTCACCAACTCTGACAATCATAACATCTCAGCCATCAGAAAACTCAAAAGAAATGTAAAAGCCTCACATAAAAAATGCTCCCACACTCCAATGGATCATTAATGCATACAGACGTAGGGCAGGCACCGGAGGAACGGGTGAGCAGAGTTATATCCGCCACTAGCCAGGATCCAGTTTTGCAAGGCTGAGAGGGGTCGTTAGGACTTCAGTTCCACTGCAGTTGTCCCTTCTGCATGTTGCAGCTGGAGTCTGTATCAGTGATCGCCAAACAGTCGGTCGCGAGCTACTAGTAGCGGCGACATTTTCGGTAGAACGCGGTAACGTTCAGGCTGGCTAACCTGGAATGCTTCACTGAGCTCAGACCGCCCTCAGAGCTACTACTGTTCGTTTCTCCCGCAAAATAATCATTGTCAGTCAACCTCAGTTCACTGCATATGCGTGGGATTGTGCACATTATATTTTTTCTGTGTGTATCATACATTTGCTAACGTGGATAATTTGATTTAGGCGTTGATACTAAGCTAAGTTTTTTCAGTGATGGCGTGTTTAATCCTAGAACACCTTAGGGGACTCTTAGACACTCATTACGTCATATTTTCTTCTTTTATTAACCATAGATATTTGTCCAGCAATGTCACTGTTTACCTATTCTCTTAACATATTTTGCTCTTATAAATGACAAGCAATAGCATCTTATATTACTCTTAATACAGTACCTAAATTGATTTTTAAAATCTTCATGCCTTAACTCATTTCATTTTTTATTTCTTTACTTCATTTATAGTTTATTGTTAACTTTACATGTCTGCAATGTAATGATCCATTGTAGACTGATATATGGTAGTCGCTTTTTTTTGGGAGTATCTACTGGTTTCAGAGATTTCAGTGGTGAATAGTCGGACTACGTACCAAATTATGAAGATAAGGATGGTGAAGTCGATCATGTAACTGTTATCAGTGAAGAAAGTGATGTGAATGACATAGCATAAGTAAGGAAACATAATAAAAAAATCAACTTGATAGTCATGCTCCCTTCTTTGAAAACTACTGTTAGCACCTACAGACGTATTTGACCTACACAACCGTACAGTTTACTAACGATGAAGCCGAAAGAGTGCGTAAGGAAACGAAGTTTGAGAAGATTTGAAGACAATGACAGCGCACAAATAAGACCTCTGATTCGTCTCTTGATAACAGCTGGTCATTTGAAATGTAATGCTACTTCCTAAAAAACATAAAATAAAATTTAATTACTCAAGATGCTTCTAAACCTGACGTAATAATGTACTACACTGAGACGAAAGGTGGAGCGGAGTCATTAAATCAGATGGTACTTACTTACTCCTGCAAAATAACATGAACATTGTTCATTAACCCAGTCGATGTATGTGGAGTTGCAGCATAAGTAATGGTTTTGAATAAAGACCCTACATATCACGTCAAGAAGATGGAGCTTGGCGTCAGACTTTTCTTGCCGAACCCGCTGAAGACGTGGTTCAACCACATATCAAAAGAGGGCAAAATCAGGACTTCAGAAACCTGTTCTTCATTGTATGAAAAGTGTTGTGCATGAACCTCAAGACTGCAGAGAAGCATTGTTACCTGTCTGATCCTAAAAACGGAAGAATGTAGAAAATTATTTGTAGTAACTACAAAGAAACATACGTGGTGAGTATTCAATTTCTGTATTGAAGTGCAACAGTTGCAAAACACTTATGTCTTCCTTTGCACGCTGTGTGGTTCTTTAGTAGATACAAGACAGAGGTAACAGACGATGTTCGTGAGCAGACAAGTCAGATATTAATTTATTCTGCATCTAATATCATATAGCAACATTAGTTGCGGTATTTTCAACGTTAACAGTAGATTTGAATGTAGAAAAATATACAGATACGAAAGATTAAATGTCATTCTTCAATACAATGTCTGTTCGGAAGATGTCGAGCCCTGACCACTATGAGAGTCTGTAAATGTTAGTCAACTGTCGATCTCTCAAACTGGGATAAGTACGCCGGCCGCTGGAGCTCCGGAGAGAGGATGCCTGCATCTCATTGGCAGCGGCGTAAGCGTTCGTGGCAGCGCCCTCGTGTCGCTGTGGCGGCTGATGGAAACGAGTGCGTATTTGGTAGTGCCGCCGACAAGGTATCTTTTTCAGGAATAAATTTTATCAATACAATATAAAAATTTATAGCACACACAGAGAACTTTTTCAGGGTGTATCATTCAGTGATATATAGAAAATAAATAAAAGTTGTTACTTAACCACATTAAATGTTCATATTGATATTACTAAACCTTGCAAAATACCATTTATTCATATTTTCACTGTTTTAGTGAAACAATGACATTAACAAAAAATACCAAAGAGTCCCGCAGACTCACCTTAGGCGTGTACCATGATAAATAAGCTTTGGCGTTCTAGGATCAAGCAAAAATAAAAAAAAACCTGTTTCTTACAGAATGGCAAACAGATTACTTCTTCAGCCAGGTAAAGGACAAATGCGTGCGTTTACAGTGCTATCCAAGTGCATCAGTTGGTAAGAAATGGAATGTCGAATGTCACTTCAAAACCCTTCGCATGGGGACTAAAAAGGATTTAAGTGGATTCTGCTCCAAGAAAAAATATAAAGCAGTTAAAACCCAAAGTTCACGGTCAACAGTCAACTGTTTAAAACCATTAGACAAGAATAAAGCCGGAACAGAGGCGTTATTGCAAGTTTCAAAAATTATTACGCAGAACAAGAAACCATACGATGATGCTGAATTAATAAAAACTGCATTTTTAGAAGCTGCAGAGTCATTATTCGATAGTTTCAGAAGTAAGATCTGATTAAAATTCAGTTTATATTTACTATAAACGTAGGTTTATAGGCAATAAACAAATGTAATGTTTTTTAAGAAGGTTACTATTTCTGTCCTGGTTTCTTTCGGTAACTGAAATAGTATTTTAAAACGGTACAGTAGCTCACAAGCTACGCCAGTTCGGCGATCACTGTTCAATGTTACCAGTCGCGCACTAGTAAATTCCTGGCCACAGGAGACATTACACTATGTTACAATGTCTAACAGCTATAGCTGATGGAATCCTATAATCCTATATTTAATTCATTTTCTCGGCTGTCTGGAGAAAGTTCTCAGGGCATCAGTATCATAGGGAAGATGCAGGTCAAGACAGCAAATCATCTAGACTGATCAGTTAAAAAATGGTTCAAATGGCTCTGAGCAATATGGGACTTAACATCTGAGGTCATCAGTTACCTAGAACTTCTAACCACTTAAACCTAGCTAACCTAGGGACATCGCACATATCAATGCCCGAGGCAGGATTCGAACCTGAGAACGTAGCAGTTGCACAGTTCCAGACTGAAGCACCTAGAACCGCTTGGCCACCGCGGCCGGCGATCAGTTAAATCCCAACAGGTCCTTAGCCGCTCCTAAGTAGCCAGTATATCATTGTCATTATTAGTGACGATAACAAAATAAGTTGTCTAAAAAGTCTTGCAAACTCCAGCATTGGTCATAAATTTGAAACTTTTTTTGTTGCACATTAATTTCAGTTACAGTGTGATCATCCTTAGTGGAAGACTAAGTCCTGTGGACTCATCAGTCATGCAGAAAATACAACTTCAAACACAGGAGTTTAACTGCTAGTTGACATGTTCTTCACGATAAACACCTGTGTTTGAAGTTGTATTTTGTGCATGATTGTGTGAGTACACAGGACTTAGTCTTAAGCTGAGGATGATCATTCTGTAATTGAAATCGGCATGCGATAATAATAATAATAATATTATAATTATTATTATAAGTATTTAAGCGTTTGTCTTGTTTCTTGCTGACAATTCTGTTTTCAGTATTTTTGTTAGTCTTTGTCTATATTTTTCTTTTAGTTCATCTTTAATATTTGTATTATCTATTCATATTTTTGGTCGGTATCCTAGATATTTATAAGCATCTGTTTTTTCCATCGCTTCTATGCAGTCGCTGTGGTTATCCAATTTGTAATCTTCTTGTTTAGTGTGTTTTCCCTTGACTATGATATTTTTCTTACATTTGTCTGCTCCAAAAGCCATATTTATATCATTGCTGAATACTTCTGTTATCTTTAGTAATTGGTTGAGTTGTTGCTGCCAGTAGTTTTAGATCATCTATGTATAGCAAATGTGTGATTTTGTGTTGGTATGTTCCAGTAATATTGTATCCACAATTTGTATTATTTAGCATGTTGGATAGTGGGTTCAGAGCAAGGCAGAACCAGAAAGGACTTAATAAGTCTCCTTGGTATATTCCACGCTTAATCTGTATTGGCTGTGATGTGATATTACACTCCTGGAAATGGAAAAAAGAACACATTGACACCGGTGTGTCAGACCCACCATACTTGCTCCGGACACTGCGAGAGGGCTGTACAAGCAATGATTACACGCACGGCACAGCGGACACACCAGGAACCGCGGTGTTGGCCGTCGAATGGCGCTAGCTGCGCAGCATTTGTGCACCGCCGCCGTCAGTGTCAGCCAGTTTGCCGTGGCATACGGAGCTCCATCGCAGTCTTTAACACTGGTAGCATGCCGCGACAGCGTGGACGTGAACCGTATGTGCAGTTGACGGACTTTGAGCGAGGGTGTATAGTGGGCATGCGGGAGGCCGGGTGGACGTACCGCCGAATTGCTCAACACGTGGGGCGTGAGGTCTCCACAGTACATGGATGTTGTCGCCAGTGGTCGGCGGAAGGTGCACGTGCCCGTCGACCTGGGACCGGATCGCAGCGACGCACGGATGCACGCCAAGACCGTAGGATCCTACGCAGTGCCGTAGGGGACCGCACCGCCACTTCCCAGCAAATTAGGGACACTGTTGCTCCTGGGGTATCGGCGAGGACCATTCGCAACCGTCTCCATGAAGCTGGGCTACGGTCCCGCACACCGTTAGGCCGTCTTCCGCTCACGCCCCAACATCGTGCAGCCCGCCTCCAGTGGTGTCGCGACAGGCGTGAATGGAGGGACGAATGGAGACGTGTCGTCTTCAGCGATGAGAGTCGCTTCTGCCTTGGTGCCAATGATGGTCGTATGCGTGTTTGGCGCCGTGCAGGTGAGCGCCACAATCAGGACTGCATACGACCGAGGCACACAGGGCCAACACCCGGCATCATGGTGTGGGGAGCGATCTCCTACACTGGCCGTACACCACTGGTGATCGTCGAGGGGACACTGAATAGTGCACGGTACATCCAAACCGTCATCGAACCCATCGTTCTACCATTCCTAGACCGGCAAGGGAACTTGCTGTTCCAACAGGACAATGCACGTCCGCATGTATCCCGTGCCACCCAACGTGCTCTAGAAGGTGTAAGTCAACTACCCTGGCCAGCAAGATCTCCGGATCTGTCCCCCATTGAGCATGTTTGGGACTGGATGAAGCGTCGTCTCACGCGGTCTGCACGTCCAGCACGAACGCTGGTCCAACTGAGGCGCCAGGTGGAAATGGCATGGCAAGCCGTTCCACAGGACTACATCCAGCATCTCTACGATCGTCTCCATGGGAGAATAGCAGCCTGCATTGCTGCGAAAGGTGGATATACACTGTACTAGTGCCGACATTGTGCATGCTCTGTTGCCTGTGTCTATGTGCCTGTGGTTCTGTCAGTGTGATCATGTGATGTATCTGACCCCAGGAATGTGTCAATAAAGTTTCCCCTTCCTGGGACAATGAATTCACGGTGTTCTTATTTCAATTTCCAGGAGTGTATTATCAGTTGCTCTTTACATCCTCGTGCTCCTTTGCAACAGCCTTTTTGTTCTTCATTTATAATTTTGTTCTGTGTTGCATGTGTCATTAATTTCTGTGTAATGACTGAAGTTAATATTTTGCATATTGTTGGTAGGCATGTTATGGGGCGATATTTAGCTGGGTTTCCTGTGTCTGCTTGATCTTTAGGTTTCAGATAGGTTATTCCATGTGTAAGTGTATCAGGGAATGTGTATGGGTCTGCAATGTAACTGTTAAATAATTTAGTTAGATGTGAATGTGTTGAGGTGAACTTCTTTAGCCAGAAATTTGCTATTTTATCTTTTCCAGGGGCTTTCCAATTGTGCGTAGAATTAATTGCTTGGATGACTTCATGTTGCAAAATTATCACTTCAGGCATTTGTGGTATCATCTTGTATGTTTCTATTTCTGCTTGTGTCCACCGTGCCTGCCTGTTATGTTGTACCGGGTTTGACCATATGTTGCTCCAGAAGTGTTCCATGTCTGTTATGTTTGATGGATTGTCTATTTTAATGTGTGTGTTATCTATTGTCTGGTAATATTCCTTTTGGTTTGTGTTGAATGTTTCGTTTTGTTTCCTTCTATTTTCACTTTTTTTGTATCTTCTAAGTCGTTTGGCCAATGCTTGTAATTTCTGCTTCTTTTCATCTAATTGCTCTATCGCTTCTTGTTGTGAGATTTTACCTAACCTTTTTCGTTTTTTGTCTGATATTTCATTTCTTATAAATTGTGTTAGCTGTCCGATGTCTTTTCTCAGTTTTTCTATTCTGATCAGTAGCCTGTTTGCCATGCTGGTGTTGTGGGTTTCTTCTGTGTGTTGGTTGGTTCTGATCTCTGCCTAGTGTGTATATTTAGTGTAGTGAGTGTCCTATATAAAACAGTAGTTGTAACTCTTCCATAGTTGTGTTTTCATTTATTTTGTTGTGTATGATTGTGTTGATAGTTTTTATTGTTGTTTTGACTTGTGGGTTATTTGGTGGTCAATGCAAGAATGGTCTAATGTCTGTATTTGTGTCTTTGTATTCTATATATGTCAGCTGAAGTTTCTCTTCTATATCTAACATATTTGTCTCTTCGTGTTCTATTTGTGCTTGTTCTGGAGGCTGTCCTAATATTTCGTTTTCCTCTGGTTGTTTAATTGATGCGTGTTGGTCTTTGTTTGTGTTGCTCTGGGATGTTTGAGTCCATTATTGTATTTTCTTCTTCTTCTGATTGCACATTATTTTGTTCTAGTATTTGTTGTACTTGTTGTTTGATGTTTTCTAATTCTGACTGGGGTATCCTGTTATTTTTGATTATTACACGAATCTGATCAGCTAGACGTTGTTCTGTTAAAATTTTTAATTCTGGGTATTTGGTAATAAATGTTGTGTATACTTGTGATCTGTATCCAGTTGTGTTGGTTCCTAGGTTTGTTGCTTGGTAATAACAGAACATGAGGTGTCCGTTAACTTCATCTGACCATCTCATCCTCTGTCTTTGTTTTCCTTCTACAGTGGTTGCAGGAAGCATATACTGCAAAACACCTCTATTTGGATTTAAATCATTTTCCAGTTGGCTAGCAGTGTCGTTACCATTGTGTTGATAATAATAATAATAATAAATCCCGTGGAGGTCCGGGAAAAGAATAAGCCTCCGGTATGTTCTGCCAGTCGTAAAAGGCGACGAAAAGAACAAACCACTAATAGGGCTAACCCCCCTTTTAGTGTGATTACTTGGTTCAGGACAGAACTAAAGAAGCCTCGGACAAGCGCCGCCATGGTCGGGGACGACGCTTGAACCCTATACCCGCCCACAATTTTACCAGACAATAGATAACACACACATTAAAATAGACAATCCATCAAACATAACAGACATGGAACACTTTTGGAGCAACATATGGTCAAACCCGGTACAACATAACAGGCATGCACGGTGGACACAAGCAGAAACAGAAACATACAAGATGATACCACAAATGCCTGAAGTGATAATTTTGCAACATGAAGTCATCCAAGCAATTAATTCTACGCACAATTGGAAAGCCCCTGGAAAAGATAAAATAGCAAATTTCTGGCTAAAGAAGTTCACCTCAACACATTCACATCTAACTAAATTATTTAACAGTTACATTGCAGACCCATACACATTCCCTGATACACTTACACATGGAATAACTTATCTGAAACCTAAAGATCAAGCAGACACAGGAAACCCAGCTAAATATCGCCCCATAACATGCCTACCAACAATATGCAAAATATTAACTTCAGTCATTACACAGAAATTAATGACACATACAACACAGAACAAAATTATAAATGAAGAACAAAAAGGCTGTTGCAAAGGAGCACGAGGATGTAAAGAGCAACTGATAATACACTCCTGGAAATTGAAATAAGAACACCGTGAATTCATTGTCCCAGGAAGGGGAAACTTTATTGACACATTCCTGGGGTCAGATACATCACATGATCACACTGACAGAACCACAGGCACATAGGCACAGGCAACAGAGCATGCACAATATCGGCACTAGTACAGTGTATATCCACCTTTCACAGCAATGCAGGCTGCTATTCTCCCATGGAGACGATCGTAGAGATGCTGGATGTAGTCCTGTGGAACGGCTTGCCATGCCATTTCCACCTGGCGCCTCAGTTGGACCAGCGTTCGTGCTGGACGTGCAGACCGCGTGAGACGACGCTTCATCCAGTCCCAAACATGCTCAATGGGGGACAGATCCGGAGATCTTGCTGGCCAGGGTAGTTGACTTACACCTTCTAGAGCACGTTGGGTGGCACGGGATACATGCGGACGTGCATTGTCCTGTTGGAACAGCAAGTTCCCTTGCCGGTCTAGGAATGGTAGAACGATGGGTTCGATGACGGTTTGGATGTACCGTGCACTATTCAGTGTCCCCTCGACGATCACCAGTGGTGTACGGCCAGTGTAGGAGATCGCTCCCCACACCATGATGCCGGGTGTTGGCCCTGTGTGCCTCGGTCGTATGCAGTCCTGATTGTGGCGCTCACCTGCACGGCGCCAAACACGCATACGACCATCATTGGCACCAAGGCAGAAGCGACTCTCATCGCTGAAGACGACACGTCTCCATTCGTCCCTCCATTCACGCCTGTCGCGACACCACTGGAGGCGGGCTGCACGATGTTGGGGCGTGAGCGGAAGACGGCCTAACGGTGTGCGGGACCGTAGCCAAGCTTCATGGAGACGGTTGCGAATGGTCCTCGCCGATACCCCAGGAGCAACAGTGTCCCTAATTTGCTGGGAAGTGGCGGTGCGGTCCCCTACGGCACTGCGTAGGATCCTACGGTCTTGGCGTGCATCCGTGCGTCGCTGCGGTCCGGTCCCAGGTCGACGGGCACGTGCACCTTCCGCCGACCACTGGCGACAACATCGATGTACTGTGGAGACCTCACGCCCCACGTGTTGAGCAATTCGGCGGTACGTCCACCCGGCCTCCCGCATGCCCACTATACGCCCTCGCTCAAAGTCCGTCAACTGCACATACGGTTCACGTCCACGCTGTCGCGGCATGCTACCAGTGTTAAAGACTGCGATGGAGCTCCGTATGCCACGGCAAACTGGCTGACACTGACGGCGGCGGTGCACAAATGGTGCGCAGCTAGCGCCATTCGACGGCCAACACCGCAGTTCCTGGTGTGTCCGCTGTGCCGTGCTTGTGATCATTGCTTGTACAGCCCTCTTGCAGTGTCCGGAGCAAGTATGGTGGGTCTGACACACCGGTGTCAATGTGTTCTTTTTTCCATTTCCAGGAGTGTAGATGCAGAGGTGACATATCAAGCTAAAACCAGACAAAAGTCGCTACACTATGCATACATTGATTACCAAAAAGCCTTTGATAGTGTACCCCACTCATGGTTACTACAGATAGTGGAAATATACAAAGTAGATCCTAAATTGATACAGTTCCTGAACATAGTAATGAAAAACTGGAAAACCACACTTAATATACAAACAAATTCAAATATTATCACATCACAGCCAATACAGATTAAGCGTGGAATATACCAAGGAGACTCATTAAGTCCTTTCTGGTTCTGTCTTGCTCTGAACCCACTATCCAATATGCTAAATAATACAAATTATGGATACAATATTACTGGAACATACCCACACAAAATCACACATTTGCTATACATGGATGATCTAAAACTACTGACAGCAACAAATAAACAACTCAACCAATTACTAAAGATAACAGAAGTATTCAGCAATGATATAAATATGGCTTTTGGAACAGACAAATGTAAGAAAAACAGCATAGTCAAGGGCAAACACACTAAACAAGAAGATTACATATTGGATAACGACAGCGACTGCATAGAAGCGATGGAAAAAACAGATGCCTATAAATATCTAGGATACAGACAAAAAATATGAATAGATAATACAAATATTAAAGAGGAACTAAAAGAAATATATAGACAAAGACTAACAAAAATACTGAAAACAATTGACAGCAAGAAACAAGACAAAAGCTATAAATACTTATGCTATACCAGTATTGACCTACTCATTTGGAGTAGTTAAATGGAGTAACACAGACCTAGAAGCACTCAATACACTTACACATTCACAATGCCACAAATATAGAATACATCACATACATTCAGCAACAGAAAGATTCATATTAAGCAGAAAGGAAGGAGGAAGGGGATTCATCGACATAAAAAACCTACATTATGGACAGGTAGACAATTTAAGAAAATTCTTTCTAGAACAAGCAGAAACTAGCAAAATACACAAAGCAATCACTCATAAATACATCGGCTACACCACTGCAATTGCATAACCACTTCTACAACCCTTTTGATCACATAACATCAACAGATATGAAGAAAGTAAATTGGAAAAAGAAAACACTACATGGCAAGCACCCGTATCATCTAACACAGCCACACATCGATCAAGACGCATCTAACACATGGCTAAGAAAAGACAATATATACAGTGAGACGGAAGGATTCATGATTGCAATACAGGATCAAACAATAAACACCAGATATTACAACAAGCATATAATTAAAGATCCCAATACCACAACAGATAAATGCAGACTTTGCAAACAACAAATAGAAACAGTAAATCACATCACAAGCGGATGTACAATACTAGGAAATACAGAATACCCCAGAAGACATGACAATGTAGCAAAAATAATACACCAAGAGCTTGCCTTACAACATAAACTTATAAAACAACACGTTCCCCCATACAAGTATGCACCACAAAATGTACTGGAGAATGATGAATACAAATTATACTGGAACAGAACCATTATAACAGATAAAACAATACCACATAAAAAACCTGACCTCATACTCACCAATAATAAGAAGAAATTAACAGAACTAATCGAAATATCCATACCCAATACAACATATATACAAAAGAAAACGGGAGAAAAAATTGAAAACGCATCAAACTGGCTGAGGAAGTCAAGGACATGTGGCATCAGGATAAAGTTGACATTATACCAATTATACTATCAACAACAGGAGTCATACCACACAATATCCACCAGTACATCAATGCAATACAGCTACATCCAAACTTATATGTACAACTACAGAAATCCGTAATTATTGATATATGTTCAATCACCCGAAAGTTCCTAAATGCAATATAACGTATACCGTACAGTTAAAAGGAAGTCACGCTGGATCAAGGTCCACGTCACTTTCCATTTTTGACCAGACATAACTTCTGAGAAAAGAAATAAATATAATAATAATAAACTGTTTCAGATTTATACGACCAACGCTGGAGTGCCCCTTGTTTGCAAAACTTATTGTGTGGCCGTGGTGTACAACTTTCCTAACGAAACTCAATCTCAAGAACATTTATGAGACGTGTCTACTTACCCTTGGTGCCTACAGCACTACTTACACGTACGTTATCTTCGAACAGTTTCGTAGATATTACTTCCAAATAAGTGTATGTCCCTTCAAAACCTGGTTAAAGTGTCGCAGCACGAAAAGTATGGCATAGTTTCCGTGCCTGTTACCTAGTGGCCCCGCAACCACATAACCTACGCACTGGCTGCTGCTACAGTACTACAGCGATATTACAGCAAACCGTCGTTGAATCAGCACTGTAGAACAAATACATCTCTACAAGCAGCGTGAAAGTATACAGGATGATATTTCCCGTCACTCGCGAATCTTTTCACACCTACTAGCACATGCCACTGTGGTGGCCTGATCTGCTGCTAAGAAATTTAGCTCAACAAGCACATTTGTAAGCTACTGTTCGCATTGCTCTCCTTTGCCACTGATTCCTGCTTCAATAGTTCTTCTGCACAGTGCAACTTCGTCATAGCACTCGACACCTTTTACCGACAAACCTCTGATCGCCTTGCTCGACTCGCTTTAGAGCGAACTATGCATTTGTTCACAATCACTCAGATTATACCGTACCCCATCGATTTTAAATGCCAGTGGTTCGTTTGCTATATCGACTCTGTCGTTGGTACGGCCGAGTTCTCGTATTAGTTTTCTCACTTCTGGCGTTACATCTCCGAACTTTCCGTTACTATCCCCAAAAATCAGCTTTAACATTTCCAATATCACACTTAAAGTGACTCACACTTACTAATGAGTTTGAGTTGGCTTTCAGTAATTATGCTACCTTATTTCCTGTTGTGGCGTTGCAAGACAGCCACGCCACTCTGAAGTAGCCGAAATGCACGCGTTAACTCACGCCGGCTTGCGTGAGGTCTGAAACAGGATAGGTTATGAATGCTATAAAGAAAAGTACGTAGCTTCTTTAATACTTAACTTTAATTCATCCTTGTGGTACATCGCTCTTGATAATACAAGTGAGACTCTCAGATATGGTTAATGGCGCCTTGCTAGGTCGTAGCCATGGACTTAGCTGAAGGCTATTCTAACTATCTCTCGGCAAATGAGAGAAAGGCTTCGTTAGTGTAGTCGCTAGCAACGTCGTCGTACAACTGGGGCGAGTGCTAGTATTTCTCCCTAGACTTGCCGTGTGGTGGCGCTCGGTCTGCGATTACTGACAGTGGCGACACGCGGGTCCGACATGTACTAATGGACCGCGGCCGATTTAAAGCTACCACCTAGCAAGTGTGGTGTCTGCCGGTGACACCACATTTCCTACAACATCTGGCCCGCTAACATTACCTGATCCATATAGACCTTATGTCAGCCTCCATCTCAGATCGTTTAAATCCATACATATTTACACTTTTGGCGACTGTTCTTAACCAATCAGGTCTTGTTTTCTGCTTCCGCACTGCTGTTGTTGACGCGTTTGTCGCCGCCGACGCCGCTACTGCTGTGTGATCTGCTGTCCTACCGTCGCCTTGGCGCTTCTTCTGCCATAAATTACGCGTACTGACACCCAATTTCTACTAACTTCACTATTAGCACTCAACTACTGCAAAGTCATATAGCTCTGTGGTCGCCCACCAAACTGCCTACCTTGATTTAAATATTGGCCCTGGATCATTTTGTTGGGTGTCTGATACTGCACGTGAGACCCTCAGTTGAGATCTAGTCTATTTTGACACGCAGTACAGGAATCCATAGCTCATTGTATATGAGTACTTCAGCCAGTGAAAGAGGCTGATTATCCACTTGTAGGGGTTGAGCAAATTAAGAACCTGACTGCAGTTTATTTGTTGTCCGTGGTAGTGGTGGCGGGTTGTACATTGTCACAGTAATGCTTTGCAGTGATGATGTTGGTACCACCTGCATTAGTTACACAAGTAATTAGACAGAAATTCTTAGTGTGGTAAGTTTGCGAATTAAATTAAATGAAATTGCTTAATGATACATAATTGCGACAACCAACGAAAACTATCAACGATTTAAGTTTTGATGAATTTGTTATTTATTCATCAATGATGAACACGATAAAGAGAATGGTCACTATAAGAAAAACATACGGATGTAGCGTCATATAAAGTGACGATAAGAACTAAGGGCAGTAAAGCTTGTGAATGTGTGATTAAAGCGGAGGAACATTTTCAAATGAACTATTCACTGCAAATGTGCGTAATATAAAGCCCTATAGCGTATTAACTATTACAAAACAATAGATAACCCACACACACAGTTGAAGAGTACGTTAAACAAAATATAATTTTAAGCGTTATTAAAACCATACAGGCTAATCAGTAACGATTACCAAAAGCAGTAGTAATAATTCGAAGTCCCGGCATTCTATAGTCTGACACTCGCAACACTGAAAGTGGTTGCCGATTCCAGGTGCAAACAGCCCAGTCAATTGGTGTTCAAAACAGCCGTTTTCGTAACTGAACTGCACAAGTTTTTTTCTCGTACTCTATATTTTTTAGGGTGTTAAATCTGAAATTAGAGTTTTGTCTTTTAGGAGGACAGCATCAAAACCAAAAAATACAAGAAAACAAAAAATCAAAATTTTCGCACATTTCCAGTTTTTCGCTTACATCTCGAAAGATGTAAGTTTTTGGAAGATGACCATGCCATACAGAATTCAACTAGACCAAATTTACTACAAAATGTGCTAGGCGGGCTTCATTTTCTGACCAGCTGTATCGGTACTTGGAGGAGGAGGCGGGGGGGGGGGGGGGGCCGTGAGCTTAAAAGGATAGAAAGTGTGCCGGAGAGTCATGATTTCGGCTCACTCTGAAGATGACTGAACGATACACAGTCGAAATATCAGAAAAAAATACTGCGTGCGGCTACACGCCCTAAATTTAATGGATTAATGGAGCTGTCATTGCGCCGTGAAAACTTGAAGATGCACATATGCACTGATGTCATGGAAGCAGTTTTTTGCTCGGCTCCATTTGGCTGTTGTCGCCCAGGTGATGTTTCTTATGCAGTAGAAGATCCGGGTGGAGTGTCTTCGGCAATGGAGGGTCCAGACAAAGCGTGAAGGACTGTGGAAGGTCCAGGTGGAACAGTGCTGCTGTTTTTTCAACTGAAAAAACTGTTATTGAAAGGCTGATGTTGTGCTTCAGAAAAATCTGTTAGTAAAGGTGCATAATGCTGCATGAATGAATACCTACTGTCACTTCAGATGCTACAGACAGTGGTAATGCAAAGGGCTCGTCCTATCGCCTTCGTCTTCAACATCGAAACTGTCGATGTTGAAGCACGGCCCTTCACCTTTATTGTCGACATTGGCAGCCTGTCTTGCATTAGCAAGATATTAGCTGAAGAAGCCTCTCGGGAGGGGGATTTCAGTGTGATAAGCAGGGTACACAGAAATTACATCTCCGATGAGAGAAAGGTGACATGCGCTCTTTGGCTGCAGCGTGCAGATGGCATTTTTCGTAATTTTCGATTTGCTCCATACTCCATTATGAGAAAATTGAATGTTACACTCGTCTCTTATAGGAAACTTAGTGAGATTTTTGTTGATAACATACACTGCCCCCCCCCCCCCCAAAAAAAAGAGGTTCATCTGGAAAGACGACGTCGATTTTGATCCAATGACAGCGTATTCCACATGGAGGATAGTAGATGTACTGATGGCGGGATGGTCCTTTCGGAGAATTGCTGCGCTGGTTGGACATGCCACGCCAGTTCAGCAACGATGCTGCTAACAGTGGTCACGAGAATATTTCAACACCTGTAGACGAGGCTCTGGGGCGTCTATGCAGGAAAGACGACTGCCAGAACGTTGTAAGTATAGCAGTGACGGATCGTACAGCTACCACAGCACAGATAAGAGGGCTTGTGAGTGCAGACGTGTCAATACGAGCTCACAAACTGTTTGCGAAACGGTTATTAGCGGTGGGACTACAGGCACGCACAGCTCTAGCCCTTCTAGGACCACTTGTGAGATGGAATGGCGCGCCGTGGTCTTCAGCGATGGAAGCATATCCTGCCTGCACGCAAGTGATGGTCATTTGCGCGTACGAGGTAGATCTGGTGAGTGCTGTCTCGTACAGCGCATTCGTCCATGTCAAACTGGCCGCAGCCCAGGCTCTGTGGTCCGGGGTGCGATGTGCTATAGCTCGCGTTCACCTTTGATGTTTCTGGAGGGGACGTTAACCAGCAATCACTAGGTGCAGAATGATGTTGGACCCGTTA
Source organism: Schistocerca cancellata (assembly GCF_023864275.1). Lineage (NCBI taxonomy): Eukaryota > Metazoa > Arthropoda > Insecta > Orthoptera > Acrididae > Schistocerca > Schistocerca cancellata. Next base: position 423,418,140 of record NC_064632.1, on the reverse strand, counting down.
TTTTGCCATTGTTGCAACGGGAAGCTGACGTATTATTCCTACAGGATAAAGCTCACCCATACACTGCCTGTGAAACTCAACGTGCTCTGCAATACGGGGAGCAACTTTCCTGGCCTTCATGATGACATTGTCTCCAATAGAGTACATCTGTGATACGAAGGAACGGGAAGTGACTCGTGCGACTCGTCAACCAACAACTCTTGCAGAACTACGTGAATGGGTCGAGCAGGCGTGGCATAGCGTACACCAAAACAGTATTTGCCATCTGTACGATCGATTGGATGCCAGCGTCAGTTCCTGCACTACCGCCTGTGAAGGCTACACCACGCGCTAATATGAACGTTTCAGCATGGGTCGATACCTGGAACCTCAGAACCACTTCTGCTATGAGAGCTATTAACGTAATCATTACATGTACTCCATGTGCACTGTTGCAACGATAAATCTTAAGTGAACTGGAAACATCTAAAAGGGTGTACTTTTTTTGAAGCAGTGTTTTTATTTTCCGAGTTATAGGGAGTTGGGTTTGTCGTTTTTGACATTTCCGCAGAACAGTAAAAAAAAAAGTGAGTTCGTTCTAGCGCCGTCACCTGACTAGAGCATGATGCAGGATATTTTGTCTCCATTAATTTTGAATAGAGTGGCTATCTACGAAAAATGCGTAGTTTCAGAGATACAAGACAAAAACTGTAAAATGTGCGTAAATTTTTCGTTGTTTTGCGATTTTTCGTTGTGTAGCAGGCTTCCTCCGAGGTAGCACACGTGAAATTCCGATTCTACATCCTAAAAAATATATAGAATGGCTGAGAACAACACTTTCGCTATTTCGTTTCGGGAAAAGTACCATTTGGCTTAGCTGAAGGCCTTACAATTGACATTGATCCCCACAAAAGTTAAAGTATGGAGCGACCAGCAGTTTCTATAACTTAACTATCGCAAATCAACTCGAATGCACACATATTCACAAGCTACTGCAGCTCCATCTCGGAAGTTTGTCCTTAGCGCATATGCGCGCACTGTTTTAACTCTTTGGTGCTAGCCAAACTGCATTAAATTTAACATACTGGTCTACCATTCATATTAGAAGTAACGTATACTGTACATCATAAACGCATTTGAGAGGCACCTCGCTTTTTGTAGGTCTTAACCGACGTTATGTGATAAACAATGCCTATTGGTTGGTTTACGATCAATGTAATTACACATCATGTGCACACACATTTTGTTGTGGGTTGGCAGGAGAGCCAACACCGTATTATTAGAGGAAGCCGAAAGGCACGCGTTTTAGCTCACGCAGGCGGGCGTGAGGTCTGGAACATGAAAAGGAAATTAGACTTTAGAGAAAAGGACGTAGCTGGTGGAATACTTAACTTTAATCCATTAATGATGAGCGTCGCTCTTGACTGTACATGACTCAGTATCAATAGTAACTGGTAATGCCGCCTTGCTAGGTCGTAGCAAATGACGTAGCTGAAGGCTATGCTAACTATCGTCTCGGCAAATGAGAGCGTAATTTGTCAGTGAACCATCGCTAACAAAGTCGGTTGTACCACTGGGGCGAGTGCTAGGAAGTCTCTCTAGACCTGCCGTGTGGCGGCGCTCGGTCTGCAATCACTGATAGTGGCGACACGCGGGTCCGACGTATACTAACGGACCGCGGCCGATTTAAAGGCTACCACCTAGCAAGTGTGGTGTCTGGCGGTGACACCACACATTTAACAATTATTATATAGGAAACATATTTGACTATACGAATAAAAATTAACAACGCCTGTTCCCAAGGAGCATCTTTTCGTGTTCTTTGTATTAGTGGTTCCAGAAAGTCGTGAGGTAAGGGCAACACGACCCCATTTTTGATATCAAATTAATATGCAAATTAAATAAATTGATCAATTAGTTACCTCCCGTCCATGCCTGCCCCACCTCTATTCCCAGATGACGTCATATGTTTTCCTCAGCTCCGCAACCTCACCTTATCCACCCTCCCTCTCCTCCACCTACCCCATTGGCGGGAATTTCGACTTTTGGCGGGAATGCCGAATTTTGCAGGGAATTTCGAAATTTGTTGGGAATTTCGAATTTTGAACGGAATTTCGAATTTTGGTGGGAATTTCTTTGTACCAGAGCTGTGCTGATGCCCACCCCACCCCTCACTTTTGCATTGGCAGGAAATCAAAAATGGTGATGCCTTTTTCTTCACCTAAGTATCAGGAGGAAATAAAAAATGTCGATGCCCTTTCTTCGACTCGAACCCTGGTCCCATTGGACGGAAAACAAAAGTGCACCCCTCAAATCATGGAAACTGCCCAAATACAGGGGAGGAAGGTAGTTTAGTGTGCTTTATTTATTTTGGCTTCAAAACTGAAGTAAATATCGTTTCTAATTATGTAATTATTTATAAAGATCGGTCCTAATTACACAACAACATGCATTGCGCTACACAAGGAAGCCTAAAATCGCGATGCAGCTCAAAACCTGACGATGACATACAATTGATCTTATCCTCCTGTGAAAAAATTTTACAATACCTCTCAAAAATAGTTACAGACGTACTCAGACTCTACCCTTCATCTATGAGCTGGGAAAAGGCTGGGGTGTAGGGCACTAACTTTATTTTTATATTTATATTTTTATTTATTTATTTATTTATTTATTGGCAGAAAATATTTTGAATTGACGTGATGGTGGTGTTGGACAGAGAGGAGTTTAATAAGTGTATTAGCTATAAGCATACAGCTGAGGACAGTAGCTATCATTGTCTGATGTCAGAGTTTGCTACAGATACCTGCTCGACAATCACCCTGCAGTCCAGGTAATCGAAGCCAATAGACGCTACCACAACTGATGGAAAATGCATCACTGTTCCACTTACACATCGAAATTGTGTAAAAAACCAGCACTCGTAATCAACAGATCATGATGCAAAAATATGTACTTGGGATTGAAAAAAAAATCATCTTAATAACCCAATTACTGCAAAAAGCGATCCCAGAAGATTGCAGAGGGCAGCAGTTGTAGATATTTCTTCCTCAATGAACGCTTGTAACCTAACCAACAAGGAAAAATCTTACACTCCCCCTCTCCCCTCCCTACTCTACTCATCCGTTCCTCTTCTTACCTTAGGTAGGGATTGAGGCCTACTCTATCTTGCTGCTCGTGGTCCACAAAGAAATCTTTCTCGTGGCATTGATGTACTGTCTCCAGTCTGCGGAAATCAGTCACAGATAGTAGAGAAGAACAAGATACTTCATGCAATCTGTTAAACGCATTTCTTGGGAAGATGTGCCTCCCTGAAACAACAAGTAAATTCCGGAGAACTCTCCAGATCGCTTTTTCATGTTTGCTGGCTGGAAAACAGGAAGCCATCCGCCTAAGTGCTTGCAGACCCCGGTGCATCCTCCCATCAATCTGATTGCAGAGTCTTCAATACAACGCATCCCCGATGAGCACATGGCTGGGCAGTTATCAACGCCGCCAGAAGCTACACATTCGATAGAGCATGACTCAGCATGTCTCAGAACAATGCCATGATAAAAGAAGGCTATCCTGATCGCGGATTATTTGTCTAATGGGACAGCTGCTACCTCCTGTGGAACTGATCCACCACTCCTCTAGTAGCCCCAGCAGCAAGTCACGCCATTCTGAAGGGTAAAAGCACTGCACTGTAACATTTGTATTTAACATCAACACATCTCTTATAATCAAGCATCTATTAAAAAGGAAAACACAATCATGATGATAATAAATGTCTTTCAAGAATACAGTCACAGTCCATTTTCTTTTCGTTTTATGAGCATAATCGGCATAGTTTTTACATTCAACTACAAGGCACAATACGCATCTCATTATTTTGTGACACCACCGATGATTACATATGATCAGACCGTAAAGACAAGTCCACCCTGCGTATAATCGGGAAAAAGCACTTCCACTATTCTGCTGTAAAAACTCCAAAAAGTAGAGCAAATGCATTGCATCTGTAGAATATTTGGTAGTGAGTGACTGGACCCATTCGAGTATAGTACTATACCATCCGACTATTGTGCTGTCCTGTACACTGCATAAGAATAATACTCAGGAAGGACTGTCTTCATCCTTCCGATGGACATATAGCACCTAAATAGCGGAGTTGGGATGATTATATGCAGTCATCGAGGATCCTTAATAGTATAAAAGGAGGCGTGATAGATGCAGCAGGATGCCATGGTTTGTTGTTATTACTGGAGAATCTAGACAATATTGTTACGAACTATCGGTAATATATCTTACATCAAAGGTGTTACGTTCGTTAGTAGGATTAATCTAAATGTGCTTACATCCCACACAGAATCGTTTTGCGAAGAGGTTTTCGATATTTACAAGGTTGTAGCACTGTCAAAAATAATGTACTGTACGACCGGTTGAAATCGAGAATATGCATGCATAGTCTTTATATGTATGTATATAGAACTGACAGTGGTGGACGCTTGCAGTTTGCATGCATAACTTGCTAACGGTTCGCCTATAAATGACGTTGTCGGGGGTGCGCCCTCTGTTGGTACAGGGAGGGGAAACTCTTACTGCCTAGGATGGTAAGTGCAATCAATACACTGTCAGTTAACGAATACCTTGTTACCAGGATAACAAAAATACCCGAAGTCTACAGTTTGTAGATTTCCTTACATGGTTGTGGTGTCGTATCAGTGTTGGAAAGGGTAAACAAAAGTAGCGAAGCTCATCCGGTAAGCCATAAGAGCATATATTTATGGTAAAAAAAATAAATATCGAAGCAACAGCAGAAATCAACTCTGTACACTTGATGTCAACTCCCTTTTCCAGATCCCTACATGGTAGAGTGGAGGTCAGATGAACATGTAGATCTGTGCCAGACTTTGAGTTTTCATCAAGTGCATCGCTACATGTGTTTGCAGACAAGCTCTCTGAGGTACTGTAGCAACACACGGATTTGTTTCCAGACTACAAGTTTCCAATCTGCACCACTCGCTGAGTCTAATTTAGGTATGAGGCGAATGTTACTATGCTTTTCACGATCTTCCTAGCCAAAATGCATGCATATAGATCATCAAGAAGAGGGAAATTCTTAGGACTTTTCAGTAGGCTGGTGTATAGGACACGCAAATATTCTCGCATGAAATCAAACAATTCATGGGTGTGCCGGCAATATGACCATATGCATACGGGAAACTATAAAAAAATACCAAAAAATGACAAAGTCGGTAAAAGTCGGGGAAACCTGGTATAATTATGATAAATTGATGGGAAATATGTAAAATTAAGGGAAATACGACGAAATATATAAAACTGCGAAAAAAACTTGGACAGTTATTGAAATTGACTAAGAATACATAAAATTAGAGAAAAAGTACAACGAAATGCGGAGAACCGAGGTGGGTTGAGGGGAGGGGGAGGGGGGAGGGGGAGGGGGGAGGGGGGAGAGGGGAGGGGGGAGGGGGGGTGTACCCGGACTCTCAAGACTGAGGAAAGCATAAAAACTATCCTCTGGCTGCATCCACTTACAACCCTCTCCCTCCGTAACACACACTCCAACGAAGGCGATGTAAGTATTACTCAGAGGTGCCATATTAAGGCAGGTAAAACATATACACCCCAATCCATAACTGTGCTGTCATACATGCAGTCGAATTTTGATGTTACTGAATTGTGGCTGGTTCTCACGAACATTGTTATTCCTTAAGTATTAAGGAGAAGGATCAATGTGTTTGGTAGACTTAAGCTATTCCTTAGAGTGTTCTGCAGGAGGGTGGACCGATGTCACATGTATCACCTTTAGTACTGTGAGGTGGTGTACTCGAGAGATATAGTGTTAGGACTAAATTGCTATATTGCCCTTCACATAAGCAAAACTACCTAACATCAGACCAGGACTTCTTTTCGCAAGAGGAATGCTACCAGAACTGTGGTGATGCTATTGCAAACAGCAAGAAGACTGTTACACCGCCTTTGGCTATTGATCATGGTACCTCAATGTATCAGCTATCGTAAATAATAATGTCGTTTCTGTTACCTCTATTTCCTAGTGAGACATAGCCACGTGCATCAAAGCCAGTACTACTTCTACTACTAATGATAAGCGTGACTGACGTGGGAAGTCAAGTCACTATGGTGACAAACTTTAAAATGATAAAACTACTTCCTTCCCCAGTATTCTGGTGTCCTAGGAAGCCACCGTTAGTGCATATCCACCACTCGAGCTGCTTATAAACCAACTAGAGCGTGCTGTTCTGTCTCTTAGGAAATTAATGAATTTTGTACATCTAGAATATATCTGCAAAGCAATGGATGGGTGATTTAGCGATGACAGAGAAATCTGGAAGCATTCCACTGTGTGACTGGCTGGCGTTGAAATTACTAAGCAACTGGTAATATTGCTAGTGCTATCAATTGCACTGTGTTTTAAAGTATATCACCCAATACCAACAGTGTCTTTCCCATCCCGTCTGTCCACTGGTACGCTGTTGGTTACCACATAATGATTGACTGACATCATTTGGCTGAGATGGAGGGAGCTTTGACGGAGCACTGGATATCTGCTACTTGTGACTGTAGAATATGGGATTAAATGTAGAATATACAGGTCATCACCTTCAGACAGTTGTTTGGAAGCCTTCTTCAATGCTGCAGACTCGTCCTATTTCCATCCACTGTGATGCTGTCCACATGTTTTTATTTTCTTGAATTTTTTTCACTAATAAGATAACAGTTCCTCTTTTCATTTTTATTGCTTCACACATGTTGTGAACGACCCCTTTCAGTGATGGTCAGCACTGGAATAGTAATCATGTATATGACTGCAAAATGAGGAAACAATGCTCTTCAAAACAGAACACTGAGACATCCATAAATCCATTGCTGTGGAAGATGAGATTAAGTATATTGGTCATCGTCTTTGGATACCTGTTGGAAAAGCTCTACAATGCCGCAAACTCTTGCAGTTTCCCTATATTGTGATGTCTTCCACGTTTTTGTCAATTGGAACATCGCTTCTTTGTTTTATTTCTACCAACCAGTGTTGTGGGAGATGCATAGTTTACATCATGCGATTTTAAGCTTTCTGTGAGAGGCAAAGGATCGAAACGTGTTAATGTCAGTTTATCAGCTGACACAGCCCTTGAAATCATGGTAGAAAAACAAAGTGTAGGGCGGTGTACAAAGCTGTAATCGTACCCTGCTTGGAAGTGTTACAGCCCTAAAAACAATGTATTAAACTGCTTATAAAGAATCAATACAGGAACCCTCTCTTGTGACTGATAATCTGTTGGGAATGGTCTTCCTCGTACAGCTGACAAAACGTTATGCAGATCTGTGCAAGCGACTTCGACAACTGGTGATGAGCTCCATTAGAGCGATATGTGTATATGTGATATGCCCGTTGTCAAAACACAGACAGTACTTGTTTTTTGATATGTCGGAAGAGAGAGATGTGGTAAAATACTATAGGAGATTCTATTACAACGAGTGATATAAATGGTTGAAGTCTGGATGCAGATAGTTCTCTCAAAACTACACCGATTTTGCTCATAAAACTAATAGAAATCGGCTGTACTTATTCTCATGGAATCATGACCTTTTTTATTATTTTCGTCATGATTGCATGTCTAAAAACAGGTGTAACTGGAAGTCCTGTGTTATTTCATACCTTGTAATCTTTAATTATAAAATAGACACCATTTGAATTATAGTTCATTGTGGAACGTAGAAATAATAATGTTTTTCCCGACATCTGAGTAGATTGCATGAAACAGGCTCTGATGATCAAATTGCTTACAAAAACAGAACACAAGAATATGTTGTATGATAGAAACTTCACAGACATATCGGTAGAGCGGAGTTATTGAGCATAAATGTTACTCTGATGGTAATTGGTTTTGATGTAATGGAAGAGAGAGAGATGCAGTGAAGTCTTATAGGAAGTTCAATTACAAGACAGGCTCTCACGACTTGATTCGTCAACGCAGGTGTCATGTAGCTTTCCAATGGTGAAACAGGACTTTCCACAGTGTACAAAACAGCAACATCCTCTTGAATTATAGCTTGTTGTTGTTGAACGTAAAATGACTGTTTTTTTCGAACATGTGAGCTAATGGCGTAAAAGGTTATATTGTCTTATGTTATTTCATATATTTTAAATGTTTGTAGTACACAATTGCATGACAGTTTATTTACAGACACTGATTTGAATGTGAGAGATGCTCTCAGGTCGTGTAATTTGTCCATCAGCCTGAAAGACCATGCTTAACATGGATTTTTTACTTACGAGTTTAAATTCTCGCTTTTTCTTTATTCTGATGGTGGTTTCGAAATAACGAGAACGCTGTGTGGTGCTCAGTAGTTTTCACAGCAAAATAGTGGAAGTTCTTTTTTCCAGTTTTACTTAGGGTGAAGATGACTTTGCAGTCTGATCATTTGTGATCTACTGTGGTACACTTCTTTGGATGTCGCAAAAAATGAGATGCAAATTGCATCCTGCAGTCGAATGTAAAAACTGTACTGATTTTGCTCATAGAACTAAAAGAAAATGCACTGTGCCTATTGTCGTGGAAAGAGGACATTTATTATCGTAACGATTGTGTTTTCCTTTTTAATAGATGCTTCATTACGAGAGGCGCATTGATGTTAAATACAAATGTTACAGTGCAGTGTTTTTTCTCTTCAGAATGACGTGTGCTTGGTGGCGGTACTACTGGAAGCGTGATGGGCAAGTTCCATAGGACGGGTGGAGTGCTGACATCACTGTTACAGTCTGCATAAACCAGTTATGTTGACCACTGATGCAGCTTATATATGGATTGTGATAATCCCTTTAGCATCAACTAAGGCCCGATGATGGCGCACTGAAGCGCTAAAACTATTAGCTACATAATATATATAAGGATGGCAGTGGATGTTTCATTTTCTTACAATAGTAAACGGTAATGGTCCCCAAGATGTACATACATAAAGTTCCATAGGAGGCAGCAGCTTCCTTTTACTCAAATACCTACAGTCAGAACAGCCTTCATTTATCACGGCTTTGTTCTGATCCAGGGGGATCCGGTCTTTCCGAGAGACACCTTTAACAGATTGCATGAAGTGTCTTTTTCTTGTTTTTTGTCTATCTGTGACTTCTGCAGGCTGGAGGGGTGGAAGAGTGTATGACTAACTCGAAGTTGGTTACCTCATGAGCGCCCATTGATGAAGACATAGCAGCAACTTTTGCCCCCCTGCAATATTCTGGCGTCGGGTGTAGCTGTAATTGTGTTATTACAATGATTTTTTTTTTTTGCAATCCTCAACACATTCGTTGCATTTGCCATCAGCAGTGGTAGCGTGTATTGGCTTTCTTTAGCTGGACTGCAAGGTGATTGGTTCAAATAAAAAATCCCTGACCCCGCCGGGAATCGAACCCGGGAACCCTGGCGTGGGAAGCGAGAACGCTACCGCACGACCACGAGCTGCGGACTGCAAGGTGATTGTCGAGCAGGTGTTTGTAGCGGACTCTGACACTCGTAAAACATAGATACAGTCCTCAGCTGTATGCTTACAAGTAATAAACTTATTAAACTCCTGTTTGTCCAGCACCAGCATCTCGTCACTTGAAAATATTTCCTGCCAAAAAAATAGAATATAATATAAAGATAGTACCCTACACCGCAACCTTTTTTCTGCCAGCTTGTACGTGAAGGGTAGAGTCTGAGTTTGTCTACCACTAGTTTCAAGTGGTATTGCGAAATTTTTTCCCAGCTGGATAACACCAATTGTATGGCATCATCAATTTTTGAGCTGCAGTCCGATTTTAGGTTTCCTTGTGTAGCGCAGTGCATATAGTTGTGTAATTAGGACCGATCTATATCATTAATTGCATAAGTAGGGCCGATTTTTATTTCAGTTTCCCAATCAAAATAAATAAAGTCCACTACACTAACTTCCTCTCCTGCATTTGGAGAGTTTCCATGTGTTCATGTGTTCGGGTGGTACATTTGGGTTCTCCATCCAGAAGGACCAGGGTTCAAGTTCCAGAAAGGGCATCGTCATTTTCAATTTCCGGCCAGTTCTCAGGTGGAGGGAGGGTTGGGGCGTCAGCATAGCACTGGGGCAAAGAAATTCCCACCAAAATTCGAAATTCCCACCAATAGGGTAGGTTGGGAGGGGAGGCGAGGGGTGGGGAGTGGAGGTTGCGGGGACTAACGGAGAGGCTGAGGAAAGCACATGGGGGGATGGGGATGGACATGGTTAGGAGGTAATTAATTGATCAGTTTAATTAATTTGCGTTTCAATTTGATATCAAAATCGCAGTTGTGATGCCCTTACGCTACTAGTTCAGAAAATGCATAAATTGCAGCAATTTTAAATTAATTGAATCTTTATCATTTGCTCACTAAATATTTAAGTAACTAATAAAGCAAACTAAGTATTATAAATGTGGCATATTGGGAGACAGGACAGGTTTATGCGTACAACATGCTGCATTGATAATGAGTGTGTGTGTGTGTGTGTGTGTGTGTGTGTGTGTGTATGTGTGTGTGTGTGTGTGTGTATGTGTGTGTGTGTGGAGGAATCATGCTTGCGACAAATCCTGAATTGACAATGAGTGTTTATGTGCATGTGTGTATGTGTGTGTGTGCGTGTGTGTGTGTGTGTGTGTGTGTGATTGCAACATATTTGCATAACTGACTGTAATTAAAATATGCTAAAATTTAGGCAGTGCAAAACAATCAGTGACTCACGGATAGTGTGACATATCGACTGTAATTCTGTCTCAGTGCGTTTACAGGTTGTTAATTTTGAAAGGGGGTGTCGCACAACCTTCTTATAATTGTTCTGTCGTAAATACCGTGATTTTTGGAGAAAAGTTATCATTTAAGCGGCAAGACGCGCGCCTCACTGTTGCAATCATCGTAATGTACTTACATTTTTGGTGGGATGCTCCTGTAGTTTATTATTTAATTTACGGATTATCAGTCGTATCTTTAATCCAGGAGGTTGCGTAGTCTATCATTTTTGCCGCGTTCATCTTTGGTGATATTTCGTCTTCTCTCCCTCCATAGAGCACAGGGGAAGTGCAGCCGATGGCCAAAGCAAAAGCATCTGTAACCTACGTGACTAGTAAGAGCACTGCCCGTCTCTGACGGGCTTGTCTCTTGTTTATAAAACACGCCCACCTTCAGTTGGGTACTCGATCTTGGTCTTCCCGCATCTCTTGGGAATCAACAGCGAACATTTTTGTCCAGTCTTCCACTTAATCTTCTGACTACATGTCCCATCCACTTCCACTTCATTGTAAATACGTTCTTGTACTCCTGTCTGTGCTCCGTTCCAGTTGTGCGTTATCCCGTATTTCCCAGTAATTCACTACATATGTGTCTCAACTGCTGGCTGAACAACCGTCAGGTTTTCATCCTAAGTCCAATTCTCACTGTCGTAAATCAAAATCGGTAACACGCGTTGATATTTCTCAGTTCAGAAATAATTGAAGCTAAGTTCGGAAATCTCCATTCAGTTTATCAAAATCGCTTAGGGCTGCAGTTACTGTATCATTGTTTGTTCTTGTCCATTTGGTCGTTGTCTTCAAGTGCCCTGCTTTCAAAGCTCATAAACCGGTTCTGTGTTCATCGATGATTTGTGCTATTTTGCTTTCAATATTGGTTGTATATTTTTAAGTGTTATTAAAATAAATTTTTTGTCTACATTCAGCTTGCTCTATTAAGTTGTTCCTCTTGCTATTGAAAATTATCTGCACTACAGCAAACAGGGCAAAGTCAATAGCAAGACGCAGATGGTTCAGCTCTAATAGGAGTAGTAACATCGACATATGTATTGTTTGTATGCTAGCATAGATTGAAACACTGCCTTGTTTCGCATATTTTGCTGAAACACTGTGCAAACAATTTTCATATGCCTTTAAACATAGATGAAGTACTATAATCTTCGGTAATTGGGAGCAGATGTAGCTGACATGCTCCATTTGTACAGACCCACTTTACATTCTTGCCTAGATGAATCGTATCTACGTAACTCGTCTGTTTCACTCTAAACATTTCAGGAGAGTAATGCAGTCCCCTTCCCACAGTTCGATAAGTGATGTGTCCGCCTCGTGATTCACGAATTACGAGCACTCCAGAGAATGAACTTCTCGGCTGAGCGCGAGTCTGACGAATCCACGAATTCAGACCTGGAAAAGGAGAACGCCGCCAGTTCTTTGTAACCATAAGAGACAACGATGCGGCACATCTATTGAATGTAGTGTCCAAAAGAGTGGGCATCATGCCTTAGTCGTTCGCGTAACAATATGGTAAAAAATTACTCAGCCATAAGGTGGATTACGTGTTAATTCGCTGGATGGCTGTAAACGTAGAAGTCGTTAGCCGGCAACTACAGAGAGTCCTGCTGTTGCTCGAGAGTGTTAGACGAGTACAAATAATGAGATTCTTCGTTTGAAGAGACCTTTAGTTCGGCGCCTTCTCAAGGAAAGGCAATTGCTCTACATTCATAAAGCCTAATCTCACATATTCAGCGACGTAGGCTTTACAAAGTTCACCGAAAGCATCAGCTGAAAACGGAGATCGAGAAACAGTTACAGTACTCTGAATATTTCTCAGAATGGTTTATTGTTTACTGTCAAAATCCAGCCGGAATTCTGGTAAGACATCTCTATTTTTTATAAGTGAATGGCGACATTTTGATGCTACGAACATGAAATAATTTATTGCTTTGCTGGAAGATGTTTCTAGATAACATGTAATTCTTGGCTTTACTAGAACTTCGACTCATGTCACATGTACTGAGAACCACAAGTGGTTTACGTTAAATGTGTGGCTCATTTGAAGATAATATGGAATCCGAATTCAGTATCATCACTAGTTGTTTTTGCTCTCCCCAAACCATCCATTAATTCTTGCACGTAAGATAGATGCACCCCTTTTGTGACACCATCTCGTCACCTGTTGCTAAACTCCCCCTTTGTCTGATGATTACTCAGTGTACCTATTATGAAATAAGCTGAACGTATTCATATTATACAATTTGATGTTAAGTTATAATCTATGCTTACCCACGTGAGTGTGTGTTTCTGCGATAAATTCCTTCACTTGCTTGCGGTCAGATAGCGTTTACAAAGAGAATATTCGGCCATGAATGTTCATACAACAGCTTCATAGGTCAGGGCTTAGTATAACTTCTCATGATAGTAGGTGAGTTTTCTACACAGCAAATGTGGCTTATAAACTGAAAAACATGAGAAGCGAGCTCTAGAAGGCAGCAGCGTTCACATTTACATTAAACAGTGTGAATAGGTAATGGCAGGGTTTAATTGCCCTAAAAAGATGCCTTTTAGTACCAACATGATGCACTGCCTCAAAAGTCAGCACTACTGACACACACCACAGGCTGTTACTATCATCTTGCAATGTGTGGACAATGTATGGAGATGGAAACACGTGCACAGCGCCAGTTTCATCCATGAACCGTTTGGGCAATCACACCGCTTGAAATGAAAAGTGTGACACATTCTAGCACGAACAGAAAATATAGATGATCCAGCTTACAGGACTACCGTTCTCTGGGTCTAAGAAGCAACGAATGCCTTAAAAACGACCCACATTAGTCATACCGTTTGCGTCAGTGCCTAAATCCTACTTCCCGGATAAGTATTCCCCTGTTCAAACCTTAGTAGCTGAAGCCAGAAAGAACACTTGAGATTGTGATTGCAAAAGTGGACCGCGCGACCGCTACGGTCGCAGGCTCGAATCCTGCCTCGGGCATGGAGGTGTGTGATGTCCTCAGGTTAGTTACGTTTAAGTAGTTCTAAGTTCTAGGGGACTGGTGACCTCAGAAGTTAAGTCCCATAGTGCTCAGAGCCATTTGAACCTTTTTTTTTTTTTGCGAAAGTGGGCTCGCTGCTAAATCAGAAACTTCCTCTGCAGCACTAGATCGAGCGAGATGGCAAATTAGTTGACACACTGGACTCGCATTCGGTAGGACAGATGTTGAAATTCCTCTGGTACCATTGAGACTTAGCTGTCGCGTCGATTTACCTAAGTTGCTTAAGCCAAAGGGAAACGTGGGTTCCCTGAAAAGGCCGATTTGCTTCTATTGAACTCCGTCTCCACTATCCCTTCATCAACGGAATGTTATATCCAACGTCCCTTCTCTTTTCCTTCATATCAGCAACTAAAGTTATAGGCAGATGTCCATCAGAGGTCTAAATTTCATGACTTCAGGCTGACCGAGATATGATGTAATGCATCTCCACTAATGAAATCACTGTCGTTTCCATCAAACGGAAGCAAATGTTAAAAAAATACCTGATAAAGTAAAGAGTACCAAGCCGCCAGATCACGGAACACTATTCTGAGTAGCGGATGAGAGGATACGCAAACAAACATTATGTGGAAAAGAAAGTCTAACCGAGGAATCCAAAAAGCTTATAGTGCAGACAGTACAACGAATTAAATTTTGTCGTTTGCTTAGGTAGTATGCAGAGAGGTTAGTATATCCTTGAACTCGATGTACTGGAGTCGATGGAATAATTATGTTCTTCTTTTATTGAAACGGAGGAAGTCCCTTAAAGACCTACTACATCACACTCTTTCCTCTGTAGAGTTGCATATAAGATCGTCATGTTTGTAACTTTAAATTAATTATGTATAATAACATTGTTATTGACTTAAAATGACTTAATTTTTATTTTATATATACCTTTAATATCCATGATTGTTCTGTACAAGTTCATTCATGTTTCAACAGTTTTATTCAGGTGGGAAGTGAAAGTTTGGTAACGTGACGATTATGTATCATCAGTGTGTTATCGTGTGCATAGTTGCATCTTTTCTCTTAGGACCTGCAGTCTGAATTGTTTGTAGTCTGAATTGTTAGTTATACGAAGTCTGGTTATTCTTTCTGTGCACCGCGACATATTTCGTCGCATTGTGCGGCATTTTAACACGGTCAGCCGTCACACAACTTGTCGCTCTCTTACAGCGATCTCTGCGCCTAGTTCCATCATCACAGTGTAACAATGAGTAGAATCAGCGTTACATTGTATCTTAACTGCGAACCACACAAGATCATTTTCACTCTCGCTACAGCGTTTGTGGTTTATACCACCTCAGAACAATTAGTATTCTGAGGCACAGTGCAATCCAGAATTCCATCTTTATTTTTATATGATTTACGCGATAAAATATCGCACCCTTAGACGGAAGAGGGCAAAAGGATTGATAGCTACTTCTGTAATTGATATGTATTACTACGTCATATCACTAACTTACAAGCAGTTGCTGTAATAGACCAAGTGCGTCAGGCAAATCTGTTTCTCTGCGCTTCCCTTCAGGAAGAAATTTCCATAATAGACGGTCAGAAAGGCAATCCGGATGATGCACAGGCAGTGATTGAACGGAGAAAAAGCTTTCAAGATCGGGTCGTTTACATCATCTGCCAGAACCACAATGTGAGCCGTGGCGGCTTCTGTGAGCGCGAGCGAGTTCCTACTCGTGCCACTTGTACGCGCGTTCCTCGTCGTATCGTCTTTGCTTGGTTAAGTACGTGGTGGTGTCTGGCGTGTGGGACGCGCAGTTGGACGGTTATGCTTGGGTACTCTGCGTCATGGCGACTGTAGCGAGTTGAAACGGTTGACCGTTGGGCTGTAGGGTTCGTGTTTTTATGCAGCGTTGACCTTTGCTACAGGCGAGTTTAGAGGGCAAGGACCGGCTTCGTAGCATGCAGCCTGGTTACGAAATGCATCAGTCAATTGTGGTGTCATAAATACGCCCAGATGTATTGAACAACTTGTAGCAGCTACGAGCAGGAGGGCAGTATTATCCTGGAGTCCTGAAATTATTGGCCTCCTTGGCATTTATTTGAAATTATGTATGAAGACTGTTCATTAAGTACTGTACTTACAGGCTGTAAATTCTTCCCCGGCGTGAGCTGGACAGGAATCCGATTCCTCAATGCCTTTCAGTGACCCCTTTTGCGGCTGTGTGTGTCAATCTGGAGGTTTCTATAAGCGCCAAGCTAGTATTTAGCAATGTTAATCTGGTATTTGAAATCATTGTTTGCTATCATTGAGTATTTGATACTACTGATTGTAATTTCTGTTCGTTGTACACGCTATGGCCCTTCCTTGGGCTAGTTAATGGATTTTCCCTGTAACTGAAGTTGTGTGTGCTCAGCGTAAAGGTACGCAGGTGTGTCTCATGTGTGTGTGCGTGCTTGTATTTACACACACGCTTACTTGATGTTGAAGAGTCCTTCGAGTTATAGGTGTACGTTTTAACGGACCTTCTTTCATTTAGTACTTATCCCAATTACAGAGTCCATTAGCCCCTAAGACGCCGCAGTAAAGGTATACCTCGACCGATTTAAACTTGTTTGATTATTATGTGATTATTCTTTTAAATGACTTTGCCAGGAAAGTTAACTTCCAATGATTATGAGCGGGGCGCTCCTATACTGAAATTTTAATAGCTGGTTTCCTTGTTTGAAAATAATTTTTATTTGTGCGTTTAAGTATTGCTGTGTATTTTAATTTCTATCAAACTTGTTTCCTGTTTGTTGTTTGGTATATGTTGACAGCGTTGTATCGAGGGCAACAGACGCTGTTCTGCTGGTCCAGGGTAGGGATCCGTGTTCCTTCTGCTTCGGCGGCTTCTGCGTCATCGCACGAGGTCTAGGGGCTGCAAGGTCACACGCGCTTCTCCTGATCTCACGTTCCCGCCGCAAGTTTCGTTGTTTATTGTCATTCTTTTGGTATTGTGCCACGGCGGGGGTGTCGCGGGTTAGCAATTGGCTTTAGTCATTTTCGCTAAGTAATTTACTCACTGTTTCTATTATTGTAAGGTCCTCGTGGGCGTGTGAAGAAAGCCTTTGGGCAAACTTAGAATTGAGTTTCTTGATTTCTTTTAAAAATAATGTTTTAATTATCATTATCATTTAATAGTGTTTTAGGGGCCGGTAGTTTATTTAAGTACTTAACTTGATTTATGTGTAGCAGCCTTGTGGCTAATCGTGAAAAAATTTTTGGAAATTAGCGGTCTGATAGTCTACACAAAATTAGTGAAAAAACAGTCTAGATCACGATGGTTATTTTATTTAAAATGACCGGTTCTGGCCTAGTCCTAGGCCATCTTCATAATAGCCCCATCAGCTGAAGCTGACGATGTCCAGGACAGTCAGCAGACCTCGGTCGCTGAAACTGCTGAGTAGCGTTTGGCCAGCTTGGCCGTATCTTGTCTGTGTGGGAACAGAATAGCATTATCTTACGACACCAAAGTGCTGTCATTTGCCTTACGCTCCCTAGTACCGTCAGTAAAAGGAAAATTTAACGTGATTCTGCACCTCCTAGTGGTGAGGTGGCTAATGGTCTTTGAATACCAAAATCAACGTACTTGTGTCTGATAATTGCCTTGGAGTAGGCCTGGGGCTTACTGAGGCAGTGGAGATGAATGCATTTTAATATCTGTTGTTTAACCTTTGTTGAACTTATATTCAAGTCTTTGTGAGATTCGTCCACAGTTGTCATGCTCGTCGACAGAGAGTCGCCGCAGGTTTATTTAGTCAATTAACTGTTTGTAATCGGGCCACCATTGTACTGAACAGTTAACATGTTCTTGGATTACCATTTGTAATTTTATTTATAATGCAGTTGTCCTTAAGCACTGTGATATTAATTTAAAAACCTTAACTATTTGTCTGAATTTGGCAAGAATCTTGGTGATTGTTAGTTGGCTTATGATAGAATTATTATTAATAAAACATATTTGTTTGGGAACGGTAAATGACGCATCAAGTTGGGCCACCCTTCCACGTGTTTTCCTTAAATTAATACCGACCCTTGTCTTGGGTCTCACCACTCTTTTGATATATCCATCCAGAAACTTTCATGACAGCTTTTCCCCTGGTGGAGCGACGACAAAATGTCGTCTTATCATTTAGGGGATCGAAAAGAGATCGTGGCAATATTCGTGAAATGGAGTAATAGTTCCACCAAGCGTATTTCAGGAAGGAGCAGAAGGTTCCCAATTAATGGCGTACTAAGGAATGGAATGCCCCTATCGAGCAAAAGGGACACTGCTCAATTCGTGATGGATCACTTCGCTGGAATCATCGACGTCAGTAGCCCAGATCCAGTTCTCCTCCCACTTCGAGTCATCTCTGAGGCCGACAGTTGATACGTCAGTTCTGTAAAGCTACGAGGTCTACAATCGTGCTTCCTCTACGTTATTGTCGACTCACCCTATCACATTGTACGCCACAAGGTCATTAAAGAATTCACAACAGCTTGCTGCGTCAGCTCGCTGCAAGTTCTAAGGCAATCATTCTTTATTGCTTCGATACCATACGAAACAAGACGGTTCCCAACTTGTGTAAAGAAGCTATTTCCACTCTTGGCCTTACATTTGGGACAAAGCATACATGCTCAAGCCATTATTTTTGTGACAGCGTTACTAGCCACTTGAGAAATATTTTTCATCAGATGATCAACCATTTTCTGTATGGACCTTAGTAGCTCTTTAGTAGCTTTCAGCTTGAGTCAGGAGATATCATTCTACCACTGTTGTATTTTAGTCTTATTTTATCTTAAGTTTTATGGTGTGTGCATATTTTTTAGCGAGTTCTTTTGTGTTTGGAAAATTGTTCGCTTTTGTGTTTAGAACTACACTCAACTCGTTTTACACGTAGTGTGAACGCTAAACAGCAAGAATAGGAGTGCCCAGACGTCTCATCACCGTTCAACCCCATTTCCAACCTTGTCACTGAGGCTTGTTAGCAGGCACTTCCCTTCAGGCGGTGTCTCCTAATAATGTGACAATCATACGAAATACACACAGTTCAACACTCTCTGCATTGTTTGTCCACCTTCCGAGACTCTTCATAAGGGCAGTCAGTTGGCATAGAGACCGTTCCAAATTAAAAAAAAGGAGAAATAATCCTAATCAAATCGAATAAGACAAATAATAACTGATATAAAGAAAGAAGGAACAATATACTCCAATCTCAAAAGAACCATTAATAAATGTTTACGTTTAGAAGAAAAAACATAAACACCAGAAAAATAAACCAATAAAGAAGTAAAAACATAATATAAAGATTATTTTTAATAGTTTAAAAAATAAGTAATGCAATATATTATTTTTCTGAAAGCAGATTGATTTCATTAAGGATTCCGATACACCATATTATTCCACTCTCTTCCGCCCACAAAACACTATTTTACAAGACAATCTCCGTTCAATGCGACGGCATTACGCCACCTCACGGGGAGGACCTGTACTTCCGCTTGGTACCATTCCACTGGTCGATGTCGAAGACAAAGTCTTGATGCATCAGTGGCCTCCCTGTCATCCATGTACATCTTTCAGCGGAGTGCATCCTTCATTGACCCAAAGAGATGTAAGTCGGAATATGCCAGACCTGCACTGTCCGGTGGATGACGCAGAACAGCCCACGCTGAAGTCGTGTCTTTAATTTTCTGAGGATAGCAAAGCAGTGTGCGGCTGGCCGGAGTGGGGTTTTGGAGGGGGGAGGAGGATGGCGACAGGGGTTGAGGGGTGGGGGGGGGGGAGATAAAACCGGTTTGCGCGACCTTGTTGCGATGATAGCAGACGCCTCGCACAACGACTCATGCCAGGTTTCCATAGACATTCTGCAAGCACCTATGAATATGCACGATGCCTTCTCCTTTTCCCCTAAAAGAATATGAAAGACAGCTCTCGATTGGAACGCACCTCCGTTACAGACGCCATTCTAATGGCTACATATTGCACCGCCACCTATCAGAACTTCATAAAACTACAGAGGCTGAATCGGGAATATTTCACAATGTCCCACAACAAATTTCTCATTTTTTCAGCAGAAATTAGTCGAGAAAAATGGCTCAAATGGCTCTAAGCACTATGGGCCATAACATCTGATGTCATCAGACCCCTAGACTTAGAACTACTTAAACCTAACTAAACTTAGGACATCAGACACAACCATGCCCGGGGCAGTATTCGAACCTACGACTGTAGCAACAGCGCGATTCCGGACTGAAGCGCCTAGAACTGCTCGGCCACAGCGGCCGGCTAGTCGAGAAATAATGTGTTGCATTACTTATTCAACACCCCCACATTACATTAATCTTGTGAGCCAACTATTATGTAAAAAACACATCTTCGTTTCTTAGGACGGTTGGTTTATCATATATTTGTCTAGATTGAAAAAAGAGAACAGTCCAAAGGCATGTTTTTATAAATTGTTACATTGTATAACATCTTATTGAAGTCCCATGAGTTCACTACAGTATACAAAATGACTCAGGGTTATGGGACACATTTGTCTATTCATCTGCTTCACCGACTGTGTTTCCGTTATTCACCTTCGTAAGGGATGTATAATATTTGGTGTACTCCTGTATGCCGTTCTTATGCCACTATTGGGACTGAGATCTAATAGAAGGAAAAAATGTTTCATTTGCTTCGATTCAGTTACAAAAAATATATTTAGCCTGGAAAATGACCCATATCATTCGACACTTACTTATCTTACATCGACAGAAGATAAAAGTGTGTAGTTTTCTCTAGGATATCACGGCACTGTGGAACCCGAGATATGAGAAATTACATCTGTACCAACGAGGGAAGTTTGCGGAGAAGACAGTACAGGTCGGCATCTGGCATCTCGCAGTTGAAGCGGAATGTTTTGCGTGGCTAGATGAGATTAGATTAGATTAGTTTCTCGTTCCATAGATCCATGCTGAGGAGATCCTCGTGAATGTGGAACATGTCAACTTTTCTTTTTATATATAGCTGAAATAACAATACTAATAATATGAATATATACAATACATCATTTGTTTCTATTAAAAAAATTCGTCAATGGAGTAGAAGGAGTTGGCCACTAAGAAGTCTTTCAGGCTCCTTTTAAATTGATCTTTATTTGTAACTAAATTTTTTATGTTTGCTGGCAAATTATTGAAGATAAGTGTTCCTGACTAGTGGACCCCTTTTTGAACTAAAGTAAGTGCTTTTAAATCTTTGTGCAGATCATTTTTGTTCCTGGTATTGTATGTATGAACTCAGCTGTTTGTTGGAAAAAGAGATATATTATTTAGGACAAATTTCATTAAAGAGTAAATATACTGAGAGGCAGTGGTTAGTATACCCAGCTCTTTGAAGAGGTTTCTACATGACGTCCGTGAATTTACTCCACAAATAATACGTATTACACGCTTTTGGACTCTGAAAAGTTTTGTTTGACTTGAAGAGTTACCCCAAAATATTATACCATATGACATTATGGAATGAAAGTAGGCAAAGTATGCAAGCTTTTTCATTTTTATATCGCTTATGTCTGCTAACACTCGAATTGCAAATATAGATTTGTTAAGGCGTTTCTGCAGTTCTGTGGTGTGCTCCTCCCAACTGAATTTATTATCAAGTTGTAATCCCAGGAATTTAAGGCTGTCAACCTCTTCTATCTGCTCTTCTTCATACTTTATGCATATGCTGGGTGGAAACCTCTTACAGGTTCTGAATTGCATGTAGTGAGTCTTTTCAAAGTTTAATGTCAATGAGTTGGCTTTAAACCATTTATTAATATCCATGAAAATATCATTAGCTGATCTTTCTAGAACTACACTCGACATACTATTTATTGCAATACTTGTGTCATCTGCAAACAAAACGAACTCTGCTTCTGGCAGTGTAACTGATGTGAGATCATTAATGTACACAAGAAAAAGCAATGGCCCTAAGATGGATCCTTGTGGGACACCACATGTAATTTCTTCCCATTCTGATGATGACTGATGACTTAATTCACTAGTCCCTTGTACTGACACCTTTTGTTTCCTGTTAGCTAGGTATGACTTGAACCATTTTGCAGCACTGCCCGTGACACCATAGAATTTTAATTTATTTACAAGGATGTTGTGGTTCACACAATCAAATGCCTTTGACAAATCACAGAAAATACTTGCTGCTTGTGATTTGTTATTTAATGAATTAAGTACATTTTCACTGTATGTGTAAATAGCTTTCTCGATATCAGAACCCTTCAGAAATCAAAACTGTGTTCTTGATAATATGTTATTTGTGGTCA
The DNA here is from genome assembly GCF_023864275.1 of Schistocerca cancellata. Taxonomy (NCBI): domain Eukaryota; kingdom Metazoa; phylum Arthropoda; class Insecta; order Orthoptera; family Acrididae; genus Schistocerca; species Schistocerca cancellata. Next base: position 423,396,060 of record NC_064632.1, on the reverse strand, counting down.
GATGGTTGAGAAGCTGCCTGTACATTACTTTTTCTAAAATTTTTGAGAATGCTGGCAAAAGTGAAATCGGTCTGTAGTTTGATGGTATCTCTTTATCCCCTTTCTTGAATAGAGGCTTAACATCTGCATATTTTAGCCAGTCAGGAAATGTCCCACTTATAATTGACTGGTTACACTCTAACATTCTGCGTGGTGTCTGTTGTTCTATATCGTGTCTCCCTACCACTGTTGCGCAACGACACTCTGAGCGTGTTTTTTAGGGAATTGAATAGCTTGAACCTGGGACCTGTTGCTGATAAGGAGACGTCAGACCACACATGACATGTAGAGTTCAATGAGACTAGCGATGATATAACCAAATACTTAATGATTTCAGCGTCAGCTCCACTGTACTCCCTGTAAAAGAATCTTAATACTAACTAAATTTAGTGGGAGGGGTTCAAGGCTTTCCTATTTTTAGTTAGCTGGTAAAATAACGTCGAAAAAGCAGTTAAGTTTACCATTGGAAATTTTATTAAAAAAAAAAAAGGTTCAAATGGCTCTGAGCACTATGGGACTCAACATCGTAGGTCATAAGTCCCCTAGAACTTAGAACTACTTAAACCTAACTAACCTAAGGACATCACACACACCCATGCCCGAGGCAGGATTCGAACCTGCCACCTTAGCAGTCCCGAAATTTTATTCTACTCACAAAACATTGTTTATAAATTGCACTATTGATAAAAGGAAATGTTTTAATACAGGATGGTAAAAACCAACTGCGTTCAACAAAAATGTGAACGAATATTCCCTGAATGGGTTTCCAAGTTCTACAATGGATCCAAGGATGACCTATACCATATCACATCTATAATGTAGGTTTAAATTAAGTTTCACAAAAGAGAAAACTATCAAAATAGTCTACAGTGACCCTCAATTATCTTTAATTACTTATCTAACTTGTCGTACATTACAGTGGCTGATGTGGCTTCTCAATAACTATATAACAGAAAAATCATCACGTTCAGATTTTTACTTCAAGCGGCAAATGTAAACACCATGAGCTTTAATTGATGATCGACACTAGTATTACGCAAAAAGGGGGTGTAACAGATGAGACTTCTGCAGTTCAGAGTGAAGCTTTATGCACTGTTATGCGGCATCGCGTGCGTTCATTACCTTGTCGGTGTTCGTCAGGGGGCGGCGGGCAGCACAGCTCCGCTCACCTCGCCGTCTTGGAAGCAACTCCCTCCTAACTTCTCCTTACTACAATTTACCGAAGTTGGTTTAAAAAAAACTATCTGGCTGTGTTTTCATCTGACCAATCAGGGTCTCAATGTTAACCTTAAGCTCCGCCCACAAAAATTCTGTCTATCCAATGAGAAACGTTATACTTTTCGTGGTGGGGCAATGTTTTTAAAGTTTGCAACGTAACAGAGACGCGAAAATGTCTCGCACTAAAACTTGCAGCTGGTGTGGTCCTTTTAGTGTTATCGTAAGATCTATACTGTTCTTTTGGAGGGCTCTATCTTTTAACATGGGCTGGGGGGGGGGGTCCTGACGTAACAGAGACGCGAAAAAGTCTCACGCTAAAACTTGCGGCTGGGGTGGTCCTAGCGGTTAGCTGGCGACGTGGGTGTCCGTCCCTTATCGTAGGGCCTTCCAGCTTAACACGGTTCTGCTCTCGGCTTCTGTTCTCGTTTCTCCCCTCGGAACTGCGTCTGTCTCACGGTGGGAAGGTATGACATGCATTTAGGCATTCTTGTGTTAGTCTGTGGTATTCCATTTGGTCACTCGGTACTCGTATTATTTTGGTTAATTAAATGTCACGATTTATTCAGAGCTATGTGACATACTACTGGATTTGCTTAGCATGTCAGGGTTTTCATGGAAGGTGTTGGATTTGCCTGACACCTTACAACACAAGTAACTTAGAACTGTACTAAACTCACAAGAACATGCCTTAATTAACTTTGTTGATATTTCATCGTAACCACTAGAATGCTTTGTTTTCAAAGAGTTTATTATGGAAGTTATTTCTTTTAGTGAAGTGAGTGACATATTCATGTAGCTGAAGCTATTTGTAAAGGCAAGTTTCAGATATTCAAGGGCATTGTTTACTGATCCTGACAATCCCATTCTGTCAGTAACGGATATAAAGTACTTGTTAAATAGATTTGCCACACTGTGCCCATCGGTTACTAATGTGTCATCTACCATTAATGCTATTTGCTCCTGTTCCTTTCGGGTTCTACCAGTCTCCTCTTTCACTATATCCCATATTTTTTTATTTTTTTCCCTGACATTGCTATCTTCTTCTCGTAGTGCATTTGCTTAGATGTCTGAATTACTTTTTTAAAATATTTTACAGTATTCCTTGTATTTAGCTAAATCATCAGTATTGGAGCTATTCTTGGTCAACAGATACATTTTCCTTTTTGTCTTACAGGAAATCTTTATTCGTTGTGTAATCCATGGTTTTACTATAGACTTCTGTTTAATTTGAGTAACTTTTAGAGGAAAACAGTTTTCAAACATGGTACTGACATTGTTCATGAATGTATTATATTTTTCATTCATGTCATGGGCACTATAAACATCTTTCCAGTTGATATCTTTGAGCAGCTTTCGAAAACACTCAATTTTTGGTTGACTGCCTACTCTCCTGCACTCAGACTTAGCAGTCTTGATAATCTGCTCAGAATTTACATCTAAAACAAGGAGCTGCATGTCATGATCTGATAGCCATTTATTACAGGTTTTATGATATGATTTTGTTCCTTTGATTTGTCTACAAAAATGTTATCAATGGCTGTCCTAGAGTGAGAAGTGCCACAAACTGGGAGACAAATAGCGTTAGTCGCTGCAGCCTACGGCCTCTCCGTAGGGACGAAGAGAACGTGAGTCCTCTCCGCAGCAGCTATACGCTCTGTTGGTGAAAGCAGCATACGAATTACCGGATGCGACGTATTAACGTAAAACATTTTGTATTCTGATGAGATGGAAGTTGTTATTTCTCTTGGAGACCCGCTCTTTGTTTGCACTCAGAATGAAACGAGTGTGGTACGAATTTCGGATTGTTGGATTGTCTAGGTACCTGCCCATGCATTTAGATTGGCGGTATTGATCTGTTACAGAGTATACGACTCAGTTTTACATCAGTGTTGAGCTGGCTTCAGGGATTTGCCGTAATATCTTGTTTCGCACTATTTTTCTCCGATTTATAGTCGGCTGCAGAAATATATCGTTCTCCGGATTTTTTCCATGCATATCTTTGTCTACCCCTCCGTGCAAGTGAAGATGTATGTGCATGTGTGTGAGAGCGCGCACGCGATCGCGCGCGCGTGTGTGTGCGTGTGTGTGTGTGTGTGTGTGTGTGTGTGTGTGTGTTTTAAACGTGTTGCCACTGTTTTATTCACAAATGCGTAATTCCCATATGATAAATACACTGAGATGACGAAAGTCATGGTATAGCGATATGCACATAAACACATGGCAGTAGTATCTCGTACACAAGGTATAAATAGGCAGTCCATTGACGGAGCTGGCATTTGTGCGCAGGTGATTCATATGAAAAGGTTTCCGACATGATTATGGGCACACGACGGTAATTAACAGATTTTGGACGCGGAATGGTAGTTGGATGTATGGAACATTCCATTTCGGAATTCGTTAGGGAATTCAAACGAGATTCACAGCGTCAAGAGTATGCTGAGAACATCAAAATTCAGGCATTACCTCTCACCAGCGGGCAACGCAGTGGTCGGTGGCCATCACTTAAAGAGCGAGAGCAGCAGCGTTTTCCTAGAGTTGTCAATGCTAATGGAAAAACAACACGTTTACGTAAAGTTGTCAATGCTAACGGACAAACAACACTGCAGGAGATAACTGCAGAAACCAGTGTCGGGCGTACGACGAATGTATTGGTTAGGACGGTGCGGCGATATTTTTGGTTAGTGGGCTATGGCAGCAGACGAGCAACGTTAGCACTTTTGCGAACAGCACGACTTCGCCTGCGGCGCTTCTCCTAGGATCGTGATCATGTCGCTTGGACCTTAGACGATCGGAAAACCGTTGCTTGGTCAGACGATTTCCGATTTCAGTTGGTGACAGCTGATGGTAGGTTTCCTGTCTAGCGCAAATCCCACGAAGCCATGGACCCAAGTTGTCAACAAGTCACTGTGCAAGCTGGTGGTGACTCCATAATGGTGTGGGCTGTGTTTACATGGAATGGACTGAGTCCTCTGGTCAAACTGAACCGATCATTGATTGGGAATGGTTAAGTTCGGCTACCTGGAGACCATTTGGAGCCACTCATGGAGTTCATGTTCCCAATCAACAATGGAATTTTTTATGGATGACAATGCGCCATGTCACGGGACCACAGTTGTTCGATATTGGTTTGAAGAACATTTTGGACATTTCAAGCGAATGATTTGGACATTTAGATCACCTCACATGAATCCCATCGAACGTGTAAGGACATAGTCGAGAGGTCAGTTCTTGCAGAAAATCCTGCAGCCGCAATACTTTCGCAATCATGGACAACTATACAGGCAGAATGGCTCAGTATTTCTGCAGGAGGCTTCCAGCGAGCTGTTGAGTCCCTGCCACGTCGAGTTGCTGCACTACGCCGGGAAGGAGGAGGTTCGACACGATATTAGGAGGTCTCCCATAACTTCTGTCAGCGCAGTGTATACTGCTGTTTACGGTTTTTCACCTCAGTGACGCAGCATCATAATTAAAAATTCGATGTATTGCTTCGGTAGTAACACGCCAAGAAGTGATTTAGAACTCATTGCGGCAACTTGACTGGCTTTAAGTAACCACAATGTCAGTGCTTAGTCATGCCTTAATGTATTACTTCCGCAACAAAATGTTCAAATGTGTGTGAAATCTTACGGGACTTAACTGCTAAAGTCATCAGTCCCTAAGCTTACACACTACATAACCTAAATTATCCTAAGGACAAACACACACAGCCACGCCCGAGGGAGGACTCGAACCTGCGCCGGGACCAGCCGCACAGTCCAGGACTGCAGCGCCCTAGACCGCAACAAGATATCGTATTTGTAGTTCTGATGATGCTACATTAGAGTCGAAACCGATTAACGGAATTATGTCTGCCAAATGCAATCCAAACATTTATGAATGGAGGAGTGTTTTTCATATAGACCACGTATTTTAATTTGACATTAGCAGAGTTTTTTAATTTTTCTTCGATGTTTAGAATTTTTTTGTAATTCGTCTCGCTAAAAACGCTAAAGATTTCTCTGAGGTTTCACAGAGCACAAAATGTGAAAAGCGTACACCGTCATTGATTTATAGCAGTTCGCAGGGTACAATAATGGATCTGTTCATATTAACAGTACTAGTAATTAACGATTAGTGTTCATCAAATGCCGGCCAGGGTGGCGGAGCGGTTCTAGGCGCTACAGTCTCGAACCGCGCGACCGCTACGGTCGCAGGTTCGAATCCTGCCTCGGGCATGGATGTGTGTGATGTCCTTAGGTTAGTTAGGTTTAAGTAGTTCTAAGTTCTAGGGGACTGATGACCTCAGAAGTAAAGTCCCATAGTGCTCAGATCCATTTAACCATTTTTTGTTCATCAAATAGTCTTCGTCAAATATATCCAGTCATAAAAATAAGTAGGAAATCCTAAAATCAATGTTCGTTTCTTATATACAACTAAGACACTATGAAACTTCCTGGCAGATTAAAACTGTGTGCCGGACCGAGACTCGAACTCGGGACCTTCGCTTTTCGCGGGCAGGAGCACTTGCCCGCGAAAAGCAAAGGTCCCGAGTTCGAGTCTCGGTCCGGCACACAGTTTTAATCTGCCAGGAAGTTTCATACCAGCGCACACTCTGCTGCAGAGTGAAAATCTCATTCTGAAGACACAATGGTTTAACATCGAGAATGATGATGGAAAGAAGATGGAACGCAAAGAGTTGTTGGTAAATCTGAGTTGTCTCGTGATTGCGATTGCTTCCATAGCAATGTGTATACGGGTGACGTCCCTACACATATTTTGTAAAGATCCGTAGGTGACTGCTGATGATGATAACGATCATTAACTTAAGAGTGTTACAGAAATTGATTGATTTCATTATAAAAAAAATGATCGTGTCACGAATACAACAGGAATTCCAGTCGTCAATTGCCCTATAAGATATCGACAGAGAAGATAAGGCACATTTATACTACATGTAGGGTATCCTTAGAGTGATGGGTTCAGTTTCGAACATGGCAGCGAAGCAGAGACAAACGAGCTGCTGAGCAGAAGTAACATCAATCCAGCTCACGAGTGGCGCTCCGAGACAGTTGCTTGGTCTAACGCCACATAAAGAACAGGGTTTCACAGCTGTCTCAGAAGTAGGGTATGACTAAGTTGTAACAGTCACTCCCCCTCCTGGCAATGTCTGCTTTTGGTAGGGAGTGACGTCATGTGCTGCAGCTGAACTGCTACTGGACAGCGATCATCCGACATGGCCTGCGTTAGAAGATATTTGTGGTCATGGAAGATGTCTCGTGCACATTTTCAACTGACATAAAATCTATTCTCCACGTTTTGAGGTGTTGGGGTCTTGTTCATGCCTGCTACACAGAGTTTTATGAAAAAAAAATAGTTTTGAACATTTATATGACGCCTAAACTAGGCTCGTGCTCTTGACTACTGTCGAAATTCCGACTGAAATGTTCCTCAAACTGTGAGAGTTGCAGATTGGAATTGAGGAAATTGTTGTGAGAAAAGTATTTTACAGATCAAGAGTTTTTTACAGTCTGTATCTCGGAGGTGGAGATAGCGACGCGTAGATGGGAGTGGCAAGAGGAAGTATTTGGAGCATTTCGCCTTTAATCGTCCATAAATGACAAGACATCTCATTGCCTTTAAATCAATTTCTCAGACACAACTTGTTCTACAAAAATGAGCTGTCATCCAGAAGTACTTCAAACAATGCAGTAGATATCATTCATATACATACATTGAAGTATCTATTATTATGCAAATATGCAACTTAAAGCTATGAGGAATTTATTTGTTCTCAATGAATATGTTACAACATTTTAAAAAATGCGAACTAAGCAATATATCTTGAAATAAAAGGTGAACGCTAATTTGATTTACCCTGACAATTTTTACTTACTCACAAACAGGTTTTCAGCTTGTCAAGTCATCATCAAAAAATGGTTCAAATGGCTCTGAGCACTATGGGACTTAACATCTTAGGTCATCAGTCCCCTAGAACTTAGAACTACTTAAACCTAACTAACCTAAGGACATCACACACATCCATGCCCAAGGCAGCATTCGGACCTGCGACCGTAGCAGTCCCGCGGTTCCGGACTGCAGCGCCTAGAACCGCACAGCCACCACGGCTGGCAAGTCATCATCAAGTGACTAATGATTGTCATATCTGCAAATGAAGTAAATCGGGGCAGACGTGAGTACTAGGTGATACAGCAGCGATGGTGTTTAAAACTCTGTACAGAAGTAATGACGTTTAAAACTGACGTTGATAATAAATACATATTGCGTACAAAAAGAAATTGTCACTTTTAAAACACGGATTTTGCTGTTGAAGTTTTCTAGTGCTCTTATATATGCTTAAATGAAAGTGCTTTAGGGAAGGGGGAAAATGTGCAAACCACTTACGGTAGAAGAAGCCGAGAACTGGTTAGTGACCAAACAAAATTGTTGTTGAACATCAAGGATGTGTGTATTTTTATTCTTATAATCATATACTACCTAGCTTTGACAGTGAAATGAATCAATGTTAACAAATGCTATGTTCAGCATGCCTAAAATAGCTATTTAAGTTTGGAGAAGATTTCATTGCTGTGCGTTCGTTACCCTGTTCACGAAAGGGAAAATTATTTGAATGAAATTAACATTCGTAGCAGAGGCTATAGTCCATCACGTACTGGCTCCCTCAGGTTGCAGAAATTACTGGTTGCGGAATATCGTTTCCATATACAGAGGCTGGACAAAAATATGGAAACACCAAAAACACTTTACCACGCCTAGTACAGTGTAGGAAACCCGTTGGCATTCACAACATCTTCCATTGCTTTCGGAATGGATAAGTACAGGTCCTGTTTGATTTTCAAGGGAATCTTATACTATTCTTCCTGCAAAATAATGGCTAGTTCAGATAACGATGATGGAAGTTGATTTTGAACACGCACCCTTCTCTCAAAAGTGACCATAGAGGCTCAATAATATTGCATCTGGTGAGTATGGTGGCCAGGGGAATGCGAAAATTCATCCTCGTGCTCACAAAACCAGTCTTGGATTACGTGAGATGTGTGAAAAGGGATTCAGTCATCTTGGAGCACAGCGTCACAATTAGAGAACAAACATTGTACCATGTAATAGATGTCATCAGCCAGAGTTGTCATATAATCCTTTGCGGTAATGCGAATTTGTAGGGTAACCATGGGGCCCATGGGATACCACGATATGGCTGCCCGAATCATGACCGCACCCTCGCCATGTTTCACTCTTGCGACGTAAATTCGGCCAGAAGTTGGAAACAGTTGAGGCACGGCTCAAACGACCAAATGATATTCTTCCGTTGCTCAATACTCCAGGCTTTATGGCTTCAGCATCACATTTTTCAGTTACGAGCATTTGCACCACTGATGGGTGGTTTTGGAATTTCAGCTCGCGCTGTCATTACCTATATATAGAATTGCCTTCGTGTTTGTTTGGTGATGTCAGGGTTCACGAATGCGACTTTCAGTTCTGCAGCGAATTTTACAGCTATCGCCGTCTTACATTTCGCCACTGTCTTCTTGAACGGCGACCGTCACGATCACTCAACACAGTTTCGCCAGCGTTCTGACTTAGCAGATGATGTTTCTCCGCTATCCCTATGCCTCCTAAAACACCAAACACTTCAGCTCCATTGGTTACGTAAGCAGCCACGGTAGGAGCACCAACAATTTGCCCACACTACGACATACGTAATGTACCCACAGCTACACAGAACACTGCACTGACCACGTGTGGCCATTGTAGCGTATTGAGGACATTGCACAGATGCCGTTCGTGCTCAGTTATAACATCGCAAGCCTGGAAGCTTGGCTAGCATTGCATTTATGTTCAAGCGTGCACTTCTCGCCGTGTTTCTATATTTTTGTCCATCCCCAGTTTTCTATCTACATAAATGATCTTTTAGATAGGGTGGACAGCAATGTGTGGCTGTTAGCTGATGATGCTGTGGTGTACGGGAAGGTGTCGTCGTTGAGTGACTGTAGGAGGATACAAGATGACTTGGACAGGATTTGTGACTGGTGTAAAGAATGGCAGCTAACTCTAAATATGAATAAATGTAAATTAATGCAGATGAATAGGAAAAAGAATCTCGTAATGTTTGAATGCTCCATTAGTAGTGTAGCGCTTGATACAGTCACGTCGAGCGCAACATTGCAGAGCGATATGAAGTGGGACAAGCATGTAATGGCAGTTATGGGGAAGGCGGATAGTCGTCTTCGGTTCATTGGTAGAATTTTGGGAAGATGTGGTACATCTGTAAAGGAGACCGCTTATAAAACACTAATACGACCTGTTCTTGAATACTGCTCGAGCGTTTGGGATCCCTATCACGGTCGGATTGAGGGAGGACATGGAAACAATTCAGAGGCGGGCTGCTAGATTTGTTACTGGTAGGTTTGATCATCACGCGAGTGTTACGGAAATGTTTCAGGAACTCGGGTGGGAGTCTCTGGAGGAAAGGAGGCGTTCTTTTCGTGAATTGCTACTGAGGAAATTTAGAGAACCAGCATTTGAGGCTGACTGCAGTACAATTTTACTGCCGCCAATTTATATTTCGCGGAAAGACCACAACGATAAGATAAGAGAGAGTAGGGCTCGTACAGAGGCATATAGGCAGTCATTTTTCCCTCGTTCTGTCTGCGAGTGGAACAGGGAGAGAAGATGCTAGTTGTGGTACGAGGTACCCTCCGCCACGCACCGTATGGTGGATTGCGGAGTATGTATGTAGATGTACATCAGAATTTCCAGGACCTTCTCGTAGCTAAGTTTCTCTTCGTCTGCCTATACATATGCGACATGGCTATGATCCCAGCAGTTGAGTTTACCACTGACGGTATCTGGTGGTAGCCATTGAAAGCTCAAATTTCACAAATAATTCAATGTAGATTGGAAATCAAGGAAATTATGGCATTGGTAAAATACAAAGACACGTTTTCTTCAAAACAACAGTGGAACAACACTTGACACCAGAAAACGTGTACATGACTGGTTTTTAGAGTAAATGAACGTAAAGCGTGCAACCCAGTTCGATGCATTTCCTGCACACATTATGGTTTTATGCCTGGATTACGAGCCATATTAGTGGCTGGTCATGTCGATCAGCAGTTACAAACATTCACTGTAGTTTAACTGTTAATTTTACTCAACTGCAGTATATTTAACGATCCCTCGTGACACTACCATTGTGGCTCAGGCACGTAACGTTTATGTGCGCGCAATTAAACCTGTGGACAACGACGTGTGCGGTGAATTTTCGGCGGAACAATATGGACGGTGTATTTAAAAATAGCTAGAGGCATGCATTATGTAAATGAAATGCAGGAAGCCATTAGGAAAATGAGAGGCTGCAAGGGGAGAGTAATAGCTGCATACTAGCAGATGTTTCCGTGACGAAGGGGAAAAAGTAAGGAAAAACTTGTTTCATATAGCACCAGAGAGTAAGTACGGATATTAAATATGCTAAAAAATTTATCGCCACTGTATAGAGTTTACAGAGGAAAAAAGAATATGAAAGCTAATAAACAGTTGGTGTTATGCAACCTCTGACAATAAAGTTCGGGAAATAGTCCTGTGACATGAACATTGACGACCTATGAACTACAGTTACCTTACTGTCCATCGAAATAGCCACCTCCCATAACAATGCATCGCTGAGCTCTGCGATACACGTCCTGGAAACTTTGCAGGAAGTCTTGGGATGGTGTTCAAAAGCCACGTCACGTTTCGTTGGATGTCAGGAATATCGTCAAATCTCTTTCCTTTAAAAGCGAGTTTGAGTTGAGGGAATAAATAAGAAAAAATCTGGAGGACTGAGATCCGGAGAGTATGGTCGATGTTCAAGTTGCACCACTCCCTTTTTTGCCAGGAACTGTTTGACGATATTGGCTGCGTGTGGGAAATCGTTGTAGTGAACACATTCTCCTCTTTCATAACTCCTGGGTAAGGATTTGTCGCACGGATTCACAGTACATCTGTAGTTCATCCGCTATCATGCGCACAGTCAATCAACGGTCGTTCGTGATTAATGCCCTCACTTTGTCAATGTTTTCGTCACTGACGGCGATCAACGTCAGAAACGCTTTCCCGGCCTCCTCGAAAACGGGCGAACCACTGGTACACACGTGGTCTCAGTAGATGTCGTACAGTATCGCGATAGTTATCTGCCCTATGGTTGCCGAAGAAGTTCTTGCTGATACTTGTGGAACACAACAATTTCCTTCTTTCAAAATCACTCAGAAAATTAAGGAAACCTTCATCCCAGTTTCCTACATTTTGGTTCACTGGTGCTTGGAAACTTTTCTCGCAATTAAATGAATCTTCGTGAAGTTTTGTGGGTGTTTCTCATAAGGCTTTTTACGAGACCCACATTAGCTAAAACGAAAGCTGACTTTTGTCCAGACAGTAGCTCATTCCCAACAGGTCATTTTATCTCAAAATAATTGTTTTTTCATGTCTCTGTGTTCCTGCTCTCATCAAAAGCAGCAGTGCTTTTTTACACCCTAGCTGCATTCCGAAAAGAACTGCAGTTACTTTAAGACCTCCACATATACTCTATTTATATTTTTCTGAATGGGTAGGTGGAAGCAGCAGTTTAAAGTTCTCCTACGTTTCTTTCAGTTTCACTGCAAGAGCAACTGGAACAGAAGGAAATTTATTCCCATTATGCAAAAGAACTACTTGTAGACTAACTTTGCTGGAATCTATGAAGAGGCCTGAGGTAGTAGAGTGTGGCTGCATAGAGCAGACGCTGGCTTGGCAGCTGGTCAGGCCCTGGTGCCGACCATGGAACTCCAGTCAGTCAGTAGGTGGCCCTCCAGATGGAAGACAACACTCTAACTCCCAGTGACAACGGGACTAAGGCGGACGCAGTGCCTAGCAACAGCGGTCTGGATGAACTGCGTCAGATCGATGACTGCCGTGAAGTATCTCTCGGAGTTGGCTGCATATGGTGACAGGCACAGCATAGCTGACAGGCGTAGTTCAGTTCTTATGGTGGCTTGTTCCACCCCTGTTTCGACAGGTTACCGCTCTTCATCATGTAGACTATAGAAACGGCACGGTGCCAGGCACTGCATGTGATAATCCTGATAACCGCTGCTAACGTACTTTGCTGTGTCAGCCATGTAGGAGCCCTGCCATCGGCGTCAAAGTTGACCAAAGGATAACTCGTCTTGCTCTAAGGCGGCCATTCTTGCTGTGTCAGCGTGGCCAGCCTGTATTTTCTTGCAGAAGAACGCATTTGTTGCTTCCCGTCTCCTTGGCCTGTCTAAGGCTTCTTGCGTCAACCCACAGGGACAGCCGGTTACAAATACCAAGCAGTGGCGCAACTTCCTGACAGCTGATTTAGAAATGTTCAGTTTGTTGCTCCATTGCAACTTGTGACAACAACAATAACAATGACACGCTACGGCCGCAGATCCATTACGTAACGCTGCCTGCTCACAACTGACTGATGGAATGCACATCTGTTGTTTAGAATTGGTAATTGGAGCTGTCAACGTAGTTACCGCTCGGACGACGCTTATAAGTCTGGAATATAATCAGTCTCTTAATTTTTTGGATGGACAATGTGCAAAGGCCTCAACGATGGATTCTTTTATTCAGCGTGAGAACGATTACACCAAACATTCAGAAAGAGTAAATATGTCGAGAATACAGAAGAAAAATGTGAGAATTTTCTGACGTACTCAAATAAGTGTTAACGTATTACGATACCGACTGTATTTTTGTTTAGTGGAACTGTACAAGTGTTTCAAAATTCCTATTACAGACTCCTAGAGGCTGCAGGGGGCACTTAATAGATAAAGTTTTGATACGCAACCCACATCTGGAAGTTTGCCATTTGGATATAAAATAAGTTTGAAGATCTGATTCCTTTCGAATCTCTCGCTTCACGGTACTCACACAAACAGATGAAGGTGCCGTCGTCAGTGCCTGTTGTAATTACGACATCACACACCATCTTCGTCTGACTACAATAACGGCTGTGAGAAACTGGTACGTTTCCAACTAGCAGGGTTGACTGTAGTGCTCCAAGATGCACCGCTCTCTCAACCTCGAAGAGAAGTCCCTTGCCACATGGAAGGTAACTCGATGTTGAGTCCTCGAAGCACTTCCCAAGCTGAGAGCTCCCGCAGAGCGTACAGCTCAGAGCCTATTGTCTCCACTGCGCGTTTATCATGAAGTGGGGGATTTGAGAGTGCATCAATCTTCAAACTTATTTTACATCCAAATTGCAATTTCCAGAGATATACACTCCTGGAAATTGAAATAAGAATACCGTGAATTCATTGTCCCAGGAAGGGGAAACTTTATTGACACATTCCTGGGGTCAGATACATCACATGATCACACTGACAGAACCACAGGCACATAGACACAGGCAACAGAGCATGCACAATGTCGGCACTACTACAGTGTATATCCACCTTTCGCAGCAATGCAGGCTGCTATTCTCCCATGGAGACGATCGTAGAGATGCTGGATGTAGTCCTGTGGAACGGCTTGCCATGCCATTTCCACCTGGCGCCTCAGTTGGACCAGCGTTCGTACTGGACGTGCAGACCGCGTGAGACGACGCTTCATCCAGTCCCAAACATGCTCAATGCGGGACAGATCCGGAGATCTTGCTGGCCAGGGTAGTTGACTTACACCTTCTAGAGCACGTTGGGTGGCACGGGATACATGCGGACGTGCATTGTCCTGTTGGAACAGCAAGTTCCCTTGCCGGTCTAGCAATGGTAGAACGATGGTTCGATGACGGTTTGGATGTACCGTGCACTATTCAGTGTCCCCTCGACGATCACCAGTGGTGAACGGCCAGTGTAGGAGATCGCTCCCCACACCATGATGCCGGGTGTTGGCCCTGTGTGCCTCGGTCGTATGCAGTCCTGATTGTGGCGCTCACCTGCACGGCGCCAAACACGCATACGACCATCATTGGCACCAAGGCAGAAGCGACTCTCATCGCTGAAGACGACACGTCTCCATTCGTCCCTCCTGTCGCGACACCACTGGAGGCGGGCTGCACGATGTTGGGGCGTGAGCGGAAGACGGCCTAACGGTGTGCGGGACCGTAGCCCAGCTTCATGGAGACGGTTGCGAATGGTCCTCGCCGATACCCCAGGAGCAACAGTGTCCCTAATTTGCTGGGAAGTGGCGGTGCGGTCCCCTACGGCACTGCGTAGGATCCTACGGTCTTGGCGTGCATCCGTGCGTCGCTGCGGTCCGGTTCCAGGTCGACGGGCACGTGCACCTTCCGCCGACCACTGGCGACAACATCGATGTACTGTGGAGACCTCACGCCCCACGTGTTGAGCAATTCGGCGGTACGTCCACCCGGCCTCCCGCATGCCCACTATACGCCCTCGCTCAAAGTCCGTCAACTGCACATACGGTTCACGTCCACGCTGTCGCGGCATGCTACCAGTGTTAAAGACTGCGATGGAGCTCCGTATGCCACGGCAAACTGGCTGACACTGACGGCGGCGGTGCACAAATGCTGCGCAGCTAGCGCCATTCGACGGCCAACACCGCGGTTCCTGGTGTGTCCGCTGTGCCGTGCGTGTGATCATTGCTTGTACAGCCCTCTCGCAGTGTCCGGAGCAAGTATGGTGGGTCTGACACACCGGTGTCAATGTGTTCTTTTTTCCATTTCCAGGAGTGTATTTCCTATTAAAACTTTATACGAGTGTTGGAACTTTAATAGTGGCATCTATTTATTTACACCTTTTACAAAATAGATACGTTTATAAAAGTTTTACTGACGTTCAAAGTAGTCACCAGCATTGTGTATAGCCCGTTGCCAGCGATGTGGAAGTCGTATGATACTCTTAGCAGTTTGATAGCTCGAGCGGCGTGGTCTATTGCCCTATGAATTTGTAGCAATTCTGAAGTGAATGCCATGAAGTGTTTTCTTCAGTTTAGAAATCGAGTTGAACTTACGAGGGCTTAAGTCAGGGGTGTGCAGTAGGTGGTGTAACACTTAGCAGCCCCATTAGTCAAACAAATCAGTAACAGCTTGCACTGTACGTGCTTGACCATTGTCCTGCGAAATGATGGTCAGGTCCCGCACGGTGTGGCCAAGAGGTTCAAGGCGCTTCAGTTTGGAACCGCGTTGCTGCTACGGTCGCAAATTCGAATCCTGCCTCGGTCATGGATGTGTGTGATGTCCTTAGGTTAGTTAGGTTTAAGTAGTTCTAAGTTCTAAGTTCTAAGTACCACTTTCAGATCCCGTGGAATGTGTCATCACTTCCGTCTCTATGCTGTTCACTTTTGAAACACAACCTATTTCGTCTTCATCTAAGTCCTCTTCCATCTCCTTAATGTTGCCCTCAAGTATATCGCCCTTGTATGGACCCTCTATATACTCCTCGCACCTTTCTGCTTTCCTTTTTTTGCTTAGTACTCGTTTTCCAGCTGAGCACCTGTTTTTCATACAAATTATTCTCTTTACTCCAAAGGTCTCTTTAATTTTCCTGTAGGCAGTATCTATCTTACCCTTAGTGATATATGCCTCTACGTCGTCCGATAGTCAACCATGCTTAGCCCTTTTGCACTTCCTGTCGATCTCATTTCTGAGACGTTTGTATTCCTTTTTGCCTGCTTCATTTACTGCATTTTTATATTTTCCCCTTTCATCAATTAAATTCAATATCTCTCCTGTTACTCAAGGATTTCTACTAGCCCTTGTCTTTTTACCTACTTGATCCTCTGCTGTCTTCACTATTTCATCTCTCAAAGTTACCAATTCTCCTTCTACTGCATTTCTTTCCCGGTTCTTGTCAATCGTTCCCTAATGATCTCTCTGAAATTCTGTGCAACCTCTGGTTCTTTCAGTTTATCCAGGTCCAATCTCCTTAATTTCCCACCTTTTTTGCAGCTTTTTCAGTTTTAGTCTACAGTTCACAACCAATAAATTGTTGTCAGAGTTCACATCTGCCCCTGGAAATGTCTTACAATTTAAAACCTGGTTCCTAAATCTCTGTCTTACCATTATATGCTCTATCTGAAACCTTCCAGTGTCTGCAGGCCTCTTCCACGAATACAACCTTCTTTCATGGTTCTTAAACCAAGTGTTAGCTATGATTAAGTTATGATCTGTGCAAAATTCTACCAGGTGGCTTCCTCTTTCATTCCTTACCCCCATTCCATATTCACCTACTACGTTTCCTTCTCTTCCTTGTCCTACTATCAAATTCCAGTCACCCATGACTATTAAATTTTCGTCTCGTCTCCCTTCACTATCTGGATAATTTCTTTCATCTCATTATACATTTCTTTAATCTCTTCGGCATCTGTGGAGCTAGCTGGCATATGTACTTGTACTACCGTAGTAGGCATGGGCTTCGTGTCTATCTTGGCTACAATAATGCGTTCACTATGCTGTTGTTACTAGCTTACCCGCCCTCCTATTTTTTTATTCATTCTTAAACCTACTCCTGCATTACCCCTATTTGATTTTGTATTTATAACCCTGTATTTACGTGACCAGAAGTATTGTTCCTCTTGCCACCGAACTTCACTGATTCCTACTATATCTAACTTTAATCTATCCATTTCCCTTTTTTAAATTTTCTAACCTACCTGCCCGATTAACGGATCTGACATTCCACCTTCCGATCCACAGAACGCCAGTTTTTTTTTTTTTTCTCCTGAGAACGACGTCCTACCGAGTAGCTGAGTAGTCCCCGCTCGGAGATCCGAATGGGGGACTATTTTACCTCCGGAATATTTTACCCGAGAGGACGCCAGCATCATTGAACGACACAGTAAAGCTGCATGCCCTCGGGAAAAATTACGGCTTTAGTTTACCCTTGCTTTCAGCCGTTTGCAGTACCAGCACAGCAAGGCCGTATTGGTTAATGTTACAAGGTCAGATCAGTCAATCATCCAGACTGTTGCCCCTGCAAACTACTGAAAAGGCAGCTGCCACTTTTCAGGAACCACACGTTTGTCTGACTTCTCAACAGGTACCCCTCCGCTGTGGTTGCACCTAACGGTACGGCTATCTGTATCGCTGAGACCTGAGACACGCGAGTCTCCCCACCAACGGGACGGTCCACGGTTCAATGACAGGGGGGGGGGGGCGGCAAAACAGCGTACAGACGCAGAAAGCCACCAGCATTTTAGGGCTAACCGTTTTTGCCAAATTGGTCCTTAAGATGCACGACTCCATAAAATCGGGTAAGGACCTCTTTGCCTAGCATGCATCTTCACGACCTCCTCACAGAATACAGCTTCATTTTTAATGGTAGGACGACTTTTACTTGCCCCTACGCGGTACACATCAGATTACGACCATCTGCAGATCCCAAGTTTCGCTGAGCGTGTAGTGTTCCAAACTTCATTGAAAATTTATGGTTGTTGCTACAGCACGAAGGAATCCTCACGCCACTGTTTAACAGTTGATGTGCCACTCCCACAGAATAAGGATTTGTGGCGACTTTAAGTTGACCACGAATTTCCAGAGATTCATAGATACATACACTATCCTGTACGTGGTAAACATCATATCCAAACTGGTGGTAGGTACCATTTTTGCAAAATTGACCTCCATAAGGCTTACCTCCAGCTGCTATTGGATGAAAAGTTCAGGTGGATCCTTGTGATCAACATTCTGTTTGGTCAGTCCTTCACAATTGCTTGTCACCTGGGATTTGAAGCACAACCGCCAAACTCCAACACTTCCTGGTTAGGCTTACCCAGGAACCCCCAGAAACAGCAAACTACTTAGACGGCATTATAATCTTGGGAAAAGAGTCAATAGACTTATTTAGCGCTTTGGGGTTCCGTCCAAAATCTCGAGATAAGGGTACCACACAAAAGTTGTCAGCACCCACTGACATCGAATAGCTGAAGTCATCCCCAGGACTACTCAGTTACCACTAGACGCCACAGCCATCATAGACCCACTGCACCTCCTTCTGCCAAAAGCGTTCCAAGCTCTCCGCGAGCCTGCATGATTGATAGCTTATGATCCGCAGAAATTACTCTCAGTAGTGGCAGAGGCATTGGATTACGGGTTTTGAATGGTTCTGTCCCACAAAGTAAACAGCATAAAATGCCCTATCGCCTTCACATCCAAAACTCTGAGTCCAGCACAATGTATTTATAACCGTAACTGAGAAAGAGGTTTTGGAAACCATTTTTTTCCTCTCAAGTAATTTCGTGATTATGTATACAGTCAGCGGTTCGTACTATTGACTGACAAGAAACCGTTGATGTCCTTTTAAATATGAGTGTGGCTACCCAAAAAATGTTATTGTTCCTTCAGGATTGGGCCGTATTTGTGTCCACGTCCACCTACGATATTTAGCACCGTTCCATGATACAACATGTGAATCCGAAGATTCTCTTCTATCTTATGGAAAATGAGGACGCAAGATTTGACAATGAGGCGGAGGTATGTTTACATACCGATTTAGAATCTACGAAAGCAGTCACACAGTTCGTGATTTACGCCAAATCCATCACCAAGTTGCTTCTGGGTGACACGGTCCTGCATGATCTGCTTCGTTACACTCAACATGTGTGGTAGATAGACAGAAAGCTAATCAGCACCCAGGATGCTGCAGCAGACAGACACCGCTATCACGAACTCTCGTTTTTAAGGGGATCCTCCTTCTACAAGGGGGCACAGGAAGAACAAGAGTGGTCATTATAAAAGCGCTGCAGCAACACATCTGGATTTATTCTATCAAGGCCACCGGGACGTGGTCTTCACGAAGCGAATGGCCCAAGAACACGTATATTGGCGAGCTATCAGTAAAGATATTGAGCCCGCTCTTGCCCATTGCCGACGGTGCCAACAAAACCAAGCAGCTCTTGCGTGGGAGTGCATTTTGTGGTCTTAGCCAACCAAGTCATGGTCTAGAATTCATCTGGATATTGTAAGCTACACAGCGGGCACACGGTGACTCATTCTTGTGCATGGTCGTAGCAAATTTGCCTATGTTTCCAGCAAGTGGTCAACAACGACATCGAAGACCATCCAAGCCCCGGCTCGCACTTTCTCCAGTGAGGCTGTCACAACTGTAATAGTCACGGACAGTGGTCACAATTTGTTTCTATTCACTTTCAACTGTTTTATGATACCAATAGCGTTGACCATGTACATATGACTATTTACTCCTGTTTCTAACGGCACAGCTGAACGCTTTGTATGCACTTTTAAAACACAAATCACAGTGCCACGCCAGGACTACGAAGTGGACGATACGCTAACGCTATTCTTCGCGTCATACTTTACCACTTCTCAAGAGGGGACCAGACCGGCGGAAAAATTGCACGCCGCGTATAGAGAACCGGGCTGTCAATATTGAAACGTATCACCCACACTGCCTGCGGCTCACACTCATTGTTACAGGCTCCATAAAGATGTTTGGGGAACAGTACTAATGAAGGGCAAGTGTTGGTGGGTCTGAAATGCGACTTCTGTAGTCTTCGATATGTTATCACTGTTACATTTTCTCTGCATGTGCTCTGTAATCCTCGTACATACGTACGGCGTCAGTATATTTATTTAGTATGCTTTTCTCAGTCGCCTTTCTTGATCTTTGCTGAAGTGGACATGCTATTCAGTTCTACATACCAGTGCTCCAGTAGTCTTCACAAGACTTCATCCACTTGTGGTGGGTGGATGCTGAAAGAGAGCGTTAGCCGGCCGCGGTGGTCTAGCGGTTCTGGCGCTGCAGTCCGGAACCGCGGGACTGCTACGGTCGCAGGTTCGAATCCTGCCTCGGGCATGGATGTGTGTGATGTCCTTAGGTTAGTTAGGTTTAAGTAGTTCTAAGTTCTAGGGGACTTATGACCTAAGATGTTGAGTCCTATAGTGCTCAGAGCCATTTGAACCATTTTTTATAGAGCGTTAATTGTCTTCCAAGCTACTTGAATGACGTAAATAACTGACCTTGAAACCTTCTGTATTTACACTTTCTTTTACAACAACATCATCTTTCATAGCAAATCTAGTATACTAATTGGGGTGACGATCATCTTAAACACATACAGCTTGTGCAAAAACAAGACAAGAAGTACGAGGGCATTTCGAAAAGTAAAGATACAATGGCTCGAAGTCCTTACATAGAACATTTATTTAGAAAACGTCAGTTACATATTATTAACTGGACTATTTGTTATTTTTCGACATAATCACCCCCGTTATCCAAACATTTGTTAAGTCGGTGCACAAGCTTTTGTATCCCACATTCATAGAAGGTTTCCGCCTGTTGTCGGAACCACATTTCAACTTCACCTTTGATTTCTTCATCGTCGTGGAACGATTTTCCACCAAGATGTGACTTCAGGTAGCGGAAGACATGGACGTCGGTGGGCCCAAGGTCCAGGCTGTATGGTGGATGGTCCAATACATCCCATTTGAATTGTTTGTGTAGTGCTTTAGTTACGAGCGCTGTGTGAGGCCGAGCGTTGTCATGAAGCAAGCGGACTCCACTTGTCGGAATTCCCCTGCGTTTGTTTGAATTGCCCTTCGAAGAGGTTTCAAAGTCTGGCAACATGCAGCTGCATTAATTGTCGTTCCAGGAGGCATAAATTCCAACAGAAGAATGCCTTGTCTGTCCCAAAAAACAGAAGCCATGATTTTCTTCGCTGAAATCGACGTTTTGCATTTCTTGGCGTTTGGTGAATTCGAATGGCGCCATTACATTGATTGTTGCTTGGATTCAGGTGTATGGTGATAAACCCACGTCTCGTCACCTGTCACAATGTGATCAAGAAACTCATCACCTGCTTCAGCATATTGTGTGAGGAAGTCGAGTGCAAAGCCCATCCTTTTCTTTTTGTGTTCTTCCGTTAACAGTTTTGGAACCCAGCACGCAAATTTCCTGTACCCTAACTTGACAGTCACAACGTCATAAAGTGTTGTCATTGACACGTCCGGTATGATATGAAGCAATTCTTTCAATGTGAGACGTCTATTCGCACGAATTGCTTCCTCTGTTCTCCGAAGAACGGCATCAGATATCACAGATGACCGACCTGTTCTTTGTTCGTTATGAACATCGGTCCTACCTTCAGAGAAATGACGACACCATTTCGTTACGTTTCGTCGATTCATAATGTTCCCATCAACAGAAACAATTTTTTTGTGAATATCCCTGGTCGTTGACCTTTTGCATGAAGAAAACGTATGACGGAGCGCACTTAGCATTTGGTGGGATTCTGAATCGGCGCAGCCATTTAAACACGACCTACTCCAACCAGAAGCAACGTTCAACTGCCGAACGACCGCGAGGAGAAAGCTAACGGTTCAAGGTTAACACCAGTGTTGGCAACTTGCTCGCCAAATCTCTTCTGTTCCTCTGGCGTACGGTGTATCTTTACTTTCCGAAATACCCTCGTACATCTCTTACCGTAAGACAATCCGACAGTCTTTTTCCATACCGCTCGTTGTAGCCATGACCTTTCTTTTTTTTCCTTGTCTTTTAAAAACCCTCAAACCACGGTGCCAAGGAACAAGCGGTTCCAGCCAGGAAGTGGAGGCGCTCGCTCGCAATCTCGCCTTGTAGAAGTGATGGGTACAAGATGTTCTCCCATCTGCACATACCCTAGTAATATCTCCCACATTGGGCTGTCCAGACACTTATTTAATACAAAGCTTCACGAACATCTTTCGTCTTCATGTAAGCGTGGAAGTTGAACATACTTTCCTGAAAATCTCATGTCACTCTTCATGTCCCGCTATGTATCGTCGTACTAAAAGGCCAGTCTAATCCCACATGGACTGAGGGGTCTTCTTCAATGAATCACCCAGTTTTTCTGTTCCGGAGGTGCCACATCTGGTACTCGACATGGTACATTCACTGACGAAGTCTCAGCAAACTTCAGCAGTTGGAGCCCTGCCATCGACACTACGACAGTCCCCAGGACGAGGATGCAGATGCGACAGACGCCCCATCCCTAGCGGCGATTTGTGAGCGCATATTCTGAGTGTTCACAAATTTTTAGATTGAGATAAATATCAGAGAAAAGACTGTCGGAAGAGCTGGCTCAGCATATAGGAAAGTCAAAACAATTGAAAGAAAGGGTGGTACCTTTCAGAGTGCAATGGAAATTCCACTGTTAAATGCAGAGGAGGGAGCGGATAGGGGGAAAGAGTACATTGAAGGCCTCTATGAGGGGAAAGATTTGTTTGATGTGATAGACGAAGAAACATGAGTCGATTTAGAAGAGGTAGAGAATCCAGTATTAGAATCAGAATTTAAGAGAGCTTTGGATGACTTAAGATCAAAGAAGGGATATATAAAATTCCACCAGGATTTCTAAAATCATTGGGGAAGTGGTAACAAACGATTATTCACGTAGGTGTCTAGAATGTATGAGTCTGGCGACATACCATTTGACTTTTGGATAAAAATCATACACACTATTCCAAAAACAGCAAGGGCTGACAAGTACGAGAATTATCGCAAAATCAGCTTAACTGCTCATGAATCCAAGTTGCTGAGAAGAATAATATACACAAGAATCGAAAATAAAATTGAGTATGTGTTAGATGACGATCAGTTTGGCTTTAGGTAAGGTAAAGGCACCAGAGAGGCAATTCTGATGTTGTGGTTGATAATGGAAGCAAGATTGAAGAAAAATCAAAACACATTCATAAGATTTCTCGAGCTGGAAAAACCCTGCGGCAATGTAAAATAGTGGAAAATGTTCGAAATTCTGAAGGAAATAGGGGTAAGCTGTAGGGAGGGACGGTAATTTACAGTATGTACAAGACCCAAGAGGTAACAATAAGAGTGGACGACCAACAAAGAAGTGTTCGGATTACTAACTGTGTCAGACAAGGGTGTAGTCTTTCACCCCCGAACATTGAACAAGCAATTATGGAAGTAAAAGATGGTACGATTCGCTGATGACACTGATGTCCTGAGTGAAAGTGAAGAAGAATTACGTGGTCTGCTAAATGGAATGAACAGTATAACGAGTGCAGAATATGGATTGAGAGTAAATCGTAGAAAGACGAAAGTAATGAGGAGTAGCAGGAATGAGAACAGCGAGAAACTTATTAGGATTGATGTTCGTGAAGTATATGAAGTTAAGGAATTCTGCTACCCAGGCAGCAAAATAACCAATGACGGACAGAGCAAGGAGGACATCAAAAGCGGACTAGCATTGGCAAGAAGGGTATTCCTGGCCAAGAGAAGTCTAGTAGTATCCAACATAGGCCTTAATTTAAGGAAGAAATTTCTGAGAATGTACGTTTGGAGCACAGAAAATCGGAACAGAAGAGAATCGAGGAATTTGAGATGTGGTGCTACAGAGGAATGTTGAAAATTTGGTGAACTGATGAGGTAAGGAATGAGGAGGTGCTGTGCAGAACCTGAGAGGAAAGGAATATGGGGAAAGCACTGATAAGGAGAAGGGACAGGATGATAGGACATCTGTTAAGACATGAGAGAATGACTTCCATGGTACTAGAGGGAGCTGTAGAGGGCAAAATATAGAGAGGAAGACAGAGATTGAAATACATCCAGCAAATAATTGTGGACGTAGGTTGGCACAGGAGAGGAATTTGTGGCGGGCCACATCAAACCAATCAGAAGACTGATTGAAAAAAGATGAGAGTGTGAAACTAATAGCATCTGATGTACATCAGTTATGCTTATAAACATATTTACACAACTACAGCCACTGGCAATAATAATAATAATAATAAACCCCGTGGAGGCCCGGGAAGAGAATAGGCCTCTGGTATGTTCTGCCAGTCGTAAAAGGCGATGAAAAGAACAAACCACTAATAGGGCTAACCCCCCTTTTAGTGTGATTAGTTGGTTCAGGACAGAACTAATGAAGCCTCGGACAAGCGCTGTCATGGCCGGGGACGACGCTTGAACCTTATGCCCGTCCACAATGGTAACGACACTGCTAGCCACACGGAAAATGATTTAAATCCAAATAGAGGTGTTTTTCAGGATATGATTCCTGCAATCACTCTAGAAGGAAAACAAAGACAGAGGATGAGATGGTGAGATGAAGTAAACCGACACCTCATGTTCTGTTATTACCAAGCAACAAACTTAGGAACCAACACAACTGGATACGGATCACAAGTATACACAATATTTATTACCAGATACCCAGAATCAAAATTTTTAACAGAACAACGACTAGCTGATCAGATCCGTGTAATAATAAAAAATAACAGGATACCCCAGTCAGAATTAGAAAACATCAAACAACAAGTACAACAAATACTGGAACAAAATAATGTGCAATCAGAAGAAGAAGAAAATACAGTAACAGACTCAAACATTCCAGAGCAAACAAACAAAGAACAATACGCATCAATTAAACAATCAGAGGAAATCGAAATCTTAAGACAGCCACCAGAACAAGCACAAATAGAACAGAACACAAAGTGACACACATGTTAGATATACAGGGTGAGTCACCCAACGTTACCGCTGGATATATTTCGTAAACCACATCGAATACTGACGAACAGATTCCACAGATCGAACGTGAGGAGAGGCGCTAGTGTAATTGTTTAATACAAACCATACAAAAATGCACGGAAGTATGTTTTTTAACACAAACCTACGTTTTTTAAATGGAACCACTTTAGTTTTGTTAGCACATCTGAACATATAAACAAATACGTAATCAGTGCCGTTTGTTGCATTGTAAAATGTTAATTACATCCGGAGATATTGTAACCTAAAGTTGACGCTTGAAACCTCCAACGTTCAGTTGCGTGTTGTAACAATCACGGGCCACGGTCGGCGAGCAGCATCTGTATGGACATGTTTACGATGACGACCGTGTTTGCGAGTGTGGCTGTAGTGCACTGTTGTGGTTTGGTCTAGCTGTCGCAGTGTCCGCATGTAGCGCTTGCTGCTATTGTTATTCTGCATTCGTCTCCGCACGCAGACCAACTGTAGTACACCGTGTTACCAGACGTCTGTGATAGTGTAGTGTTGTAGGAACTGTGACCATGGTGTATTCTAACTCTGAAAAGGCGGAGATGATACTCATCTATGGCGAGTGTCGACGAAACGCAGCTGAAGCCTGCAGGGTGTATGCAGAACGGTACCCGGACAGAGAGCATCCAACGTGCCGCACATTGCAAAACATCTGCCGCCAACTGTATGCAACAGGTATGGTCATAGCACGCAACCGGGCCCGTAACAGGCCCGTCACAGGAGAAGCGGGTGCAGTTGGTGTGTTAGCTGCTTTTGCCATGAATCCACACATGAGTACACGGGACATTCCGAGAGCCGGTGGACTGAGTGAAAGTCGTGTCATGCGCATACTGCATCGTCACCGCTTTCACCCGTTTCATGTGTCGCTACATCAGCAATTACATGGTGATGACTTTAATCATCGAGTGCAATTCTGTCAATGGGCATTAACAGAGAATGCGTTGCAGTTCTACCTGTTTACCGATGAAGCGGGTTTCACAAACCACGGGGCAGTGAATCTACGGAACATGCATTACTGGTCCGTGGACAATCCTCGCTAGCTCAGACAGGTAGAGCGACAGCGACCGTGGACTGTAAATGTATGGTGCGGAATCATTGGTGACCACCTCATTGGTCCTCACTTCATTGCAGGGGCCCAAACAGCTGCAACATACATCGCGTTTCTACAGATTGATCTGCCTACGCTGATTGAAAATGTCCCACTGGAAACGCGTTGACGTATGTGGTATCAGCATGATGGTGCACCCGCACATTCCGCAATTTACACTAGGCTAACCCTTGACAGGATGTTCGACGGGGGTTTCATAGGACGTGGAGGACGCATAAATTGGCCAGCCCGTTCTCCTGATCTTACACATCTGGACTTCTTTCTGTGGGGTACGTTAAAGGAGAATGTGTACCGTGATGTGCCTACAGCCCAGAGGATATGAAACAACGTATTGTGGGAGCCTGCGGCGACATTACACCAGATGTACTGCGGCGTGTACGACATTCATTACGCCAGAGATTGCAATTGTGTGCAGCAAATGATGGCCACCACATTGAACATCTATTGGCCTGACATGTCGGGACACACTCTATTCCACTCCGTAATTGAAAACGGAAACCACGTGTGTACGTGTACCTCACCCTCATGGTAATGTACATGTGCGTCAGTGAAAAAGACCAATAAAAAGGTGTTAGGATATGGACGTAATGTGCTGTTCCAGTCTCTTCTGTACCTAAGGTCCATTATCGTTCCCTTTGGATCCCTACGTAATTCGGTGCTCTCCGATACACATGATCGAACAGCGGAGGAGTGGTACTCAAGCGTCAACTTTAGGTTACAATATCTCCGGATGTAATTAACATTTTACAATGAAACAAACGGCACTGATTACGTATTTGTTTATATGTTCAGATGTGCTAACAAAACTAACGGGGTTCCATTTAAAAAAACGTAGGTTTGTGTTAAAAAACATACTTCCGTGCATTTTTTTATGGTTTGTATTGACCAATTACACTAGCCCCTCTCCTCACGTTCGGTCTGTGGAATCGATTCGTCAGTATTTGATGTGGTTTACGAAATATATCCAGCGGTAATGTTAGGTGACTCACCCTGTAGAAGAAAAATTTCAGCTGACATATATAGAATAAAAAGACACAAATACAAACACTACACCATTCTTACATAGAGCACCAAATAACTCACAAGTCTAAACAACAACAACAACTATCAACACAATCATACACAACAAATTAAACGAAAATACTACTATGGAAGAGTTACAACTACTGGTTTATATAGGAGCACTCACTACACTAAATATACACACTAGGCAGAGATCAGAACCAACCAACACACAGAAGAAACCCACAAAACCAGCATGGCAACACAGGCTACAGATCAGAATAGAAAAACTGAGAAAAGACACCGGACAGCTAACACAGTTTATAAGAAATGAAATATCAGACAAAAAACGAAAAAGGTTAGGTAAAATCTCACAACGAGAAGCGATAGAGCAATTAGATTAAAAGAAGCAGAAATTACAAGCATTGGCCAAACGACTTGGAAGATACAAAAAAAGTGAAAATAGAAGGAAACAAAAGCAAACATTCAACACAAACCAAAAGAAATTTATGGGACAATAGATAACACACACATTAAAATAGACAACCCACCAAACATAACAGACATGGAACACTTCTGGAGCAACATATGGTCAAACCTGGTACAACATAACAGACATGCACGGTGGACACAAGCAGAAACAGACACATACAAGATGATACAACAAATGCCTGAAGTGATAATCTTGCAACATGAAGTCACCCAAGCAATTAATTCTATGCAGAATTGGAAAGCCCCTGGAAAAGATAAAATACCAAATTTCTGGCTAAAGAAGTTGACCTCAACACATTCACATCTAAATAAATTATTTAACAGTTACATTGCAGACCCATACATAGTCTCTGATACACTTACACAAGGAATAACTTACCCGAAACCTAAATATCAAGCAAACCCAGCAAAATACCGCCCCATAACATGCATACCAACAATATACAAAATATTAACTTCAGTCATTACACAGAAATTAATGACACATATAACACAGAACAAAATTATAAATGAAGAACAAAAAGGCTGCTGCAAAGGAGCACGAGGATGTAAAGAGTAACTGATAATAGATGCAGAGGTGACATATCAAGTTTAAACCAAACAAAGATCGCTACACTATGCATACATTGATTACCAAAAAGCTTTTGATGATGTACCCCACTCATGGTTCCTACAAATATTGGAAATATACAAAGTAAATCCTAAATTGATACAGTTCCTAAAAAAAGTAATGAAAAATTGGAAAACCACACTTAATATCCAAACAAATTCAAATAATATCACATCACAGCCCATACAGATTAAGTGTGGAATATACCAAGGAGACTCATTAAGTCCTTTCTGGTTCTGCCTTGCTCTGAACCCACTATCCAACATACTAAATAATACAAATTATGGATATAATATTACTGGAACATACCAACACAAAATCACACGTTTGCTATACATGGATAATCTGAAACTACTGGCAGCAACAAATCAACAACTCAACCAATTACTAAAGATAACAGAAGTACTCAGCAATGATATAAATATGGCTTTGGAACAGACAAATGTAAGAAAAATAGCATAGTCAAGGGAAAACACACTAAACAAGAAGATTACATATTGGATAACCACAGTGACTGCATAGAAGCGATGGAAAAAAACAGATGACTATAAATATCTAGGATACAGACAAAATATAGGAAAAGATAATACAAATATTAAAGAAGAACTAAAAGAAAAATATAGACAAAGACTAACAAAAATACTGAAAACAGAATAGACAGCAAGAAACAAGACAAAAGCTATAAATACTTATGCTATAGCAATATTAACCTACTCATTTGGAGTAGTGAAATGGAGTAACACAGACCTAGAAGCACTCAATACGCTTACACGATCACAATGCCACAAATATAGCATACATCACATACATTCAGTAACAGAAAGAATCACATAAAGCAGAAAGGAAGGAGGAAGGGGATTTATCGACATAAAAAAACCTACATTATGGACAGGTAGACAATTTAAGAAAATTCTTTCTAGAACGAGCAGAAACTAGCAAAATACACAAAGCAAGCACTCACATAAATACATCGGCTACACCATTGCAATTTCATAACCACTTCTACTACCCTTTATATCACATAACATCAACAGATACGAAGAAAGTAAATTGGAAAAAGAAAACACTACATGGCAAGCATCCGTATCATCTAACACAGCCACACATCGATCAAGACGCATCCAACACATGGCTAAGAAAAGGCAATATATACAGTGAGACTGAAGGATACATGATTGGAATACAGGATCAAACAATAAACACCAGATATTACAGCAAGCATATTATTAAAGATCCCAATACCACAACAGATAAATGCAGACTTTGCAAACAACAAATAGAAACAGTAGAGCACATCACAAGCGGATGTACAATACTAGCAAATACAGAATACACCAGAAGACATGACAATGTAGCAAAAATAATACATCAACAAATTGCCATACAACATAAACTAATAAAACAACACGTTCCCACATACAAGTATACTCCACAAAATGTACTGGAGAATGATGAATACAAATTATACTGGAACAGAACCATTATAACAGATAAAACAACACAACATAAGAAACCTGACATCATACTCACCAATAAAAAGAAGAAATTAACACAACTAATCGAAATATCCATAACCAATACAACAAATATACAGAAGATAACAGGAGAAAAAATTGAAAGGTACATCCAACTGGCTGAGGAAGTCGGACATGTGGCATCAGGATAAAGTTGACATTATAGCAATTATACTATCAACTACAGGAGTCATACCACACAATATGAACCAGTACATTAATGCAATACAGCTACATCCAAACGTATATATACAGCTACATAAATCTGTAATTATTGATACATGTTAAATTACCCGAAAGTTCCTAAATGTAATGTAACATATACCGTACAGTTAAAAGAAAGTCACGCTTGATCAAGGTCCGCGTCACTTTCCATTTTTAACCAAACATAACGTCTGAGAAAGGAAAGATAATAATAATAATATGCATAACTTGTCTGAGAAA
This sequence comes from Schistocerca cancellata, assembly GCF_023864275.1. Taxonomy (NCBI): domain Eukaryota; kingdom Metazoa; phylum Arthropoda; class Insecta; order Orthoptera; family Acrididae; genus Schistocerca; species Schistocerca cancellata. The sequence continues at coordinate 423,366,183 of NC_064632.1, read as the reverse complement.
AGGAACAACTCTTTTTGGGTAATTTTATTATTTTGTACAAAATGAAGTGCAGTTTAGGGCAGGAACTAAAGAAACTGTGTAATCTTTCGTTACTCTCCGTCTGGCATTTTTGTGTAAGTGGAAGTTTTCGTACTATTTTTATTTTCTCGGGTAAATGTACATGATCCCTAACACATGTATTAGTTAATTAATTAACTTGCGGGTTGAAAATCAGCCATTCTTACGTGCACCCACACAACAACTTACGTTTATTATAGACTACTTTGTTCGATTGTAGTCACGCTTATTGGATTTAGTCACTTTCTCAGTCAATGGATCTGGTCTGGGAGGCCCTAATTCTTTTGCGGCTTATTTTTTTTTTTTTAGCATTTAAAGCAGATTCAGCAGAGTTCTTGTTGACACTACACACGAAAGCAGATTCCAGCACAGTAAACAACCAACTCCAAACCACAAAATGCCGTTTGTGCAAATGATTAAATTCGTGCAGTACTGTCTGCCAACATGATCACTTGACTAGAATAGAAATGAGACGCTGGGAAGCATGAGAGCCAAAGCACACCGCCATCGATCCCACATTTAACTGAATTTCAACAAAACCAGTGAGACAATTTTTCGTGAATGTTCGTATGCAGGGTGTTACAAAAAGGTACGGCCAAACTTTCAGGAAACATTCCTCACACACAAAGAAAGAAAATATGTTATGTGTACATGTGTCCGGAAACGCTTACTTTCCATGTTAGAGCTCATTTTATTACTTCTCTTCAAATCACATTAATCATGGACTTTAAACACACAGCAACAGAACGTACCAGCGTGACTTCAAACACTTTGTTACAGGAAATGTTCAAAATGTCCTCCGTTAGCGAGGATACATGCATCCACCCTCCGTCGCATGGAATCCCTGATGCGCTGATGCAGCCCTGGAGAATGGTGTATTATATCACAGCCGTCCACAATACGAGCACGAAGAGTCTCTACATTTGGTACCGGGGTTGCGTAGACAAGAGCTTTCAAATGTCCCCATAAATGAAAGTCAAGAGGGTTGAGGTCAGGAGAGCGTGGAGGCCATGGAATTGGTCCGCCTCTACCAATCCATCGGTCACCGAATCTGTTGTTGAGAAGCGTACGAACACTTCGACTGAAATGTGCCGGAGCTCCATCGTGCATGAACCACATGTTGTGTCGTACTTGTAAAGGCACAGGTTATAGCAGCACAGGTAGAGTATCTCGTATGAATTCATGATAACGTGTTCCATTGAGCGTAGGTGGACGAAACTAAAAGGAGCTCTAACATGGAAATTAAGCGTTTCCGGACACATGTCCACATAACATCTTTTCTTTATTTGTGTGTGAGGAATGTTTCCTGAAAATTTGGCCGTACCTTTTTGTAACACCGTGTATAAAATGTGGGCCTACAGCACAGATGAACCTGACCCACCACACGATCAACAGATGTCAGAAGCGTGAATAAATGCTACAGTCTCACAATCGATGACGATGTACTTTATTTATGGTTCTCAGCGCCTCAAGTGGTTTACTGTATGAAAAAATCCAAAACTTAATATGTTTTGCTACCGTCAACGGAAGTCGAGAAGAATTACAGGACCAGCTGAATGGGATGAACGGTCTATTATGAGTACAGACTAAGGATTGACAGTAAGCCAGAAAAAGAGAAAAGTATTAAGAATTAGTAGAAACGAGGAAATCGGGAAACTTGACAGCAAAACTGATGGTTAGAAGTAGAAGAGCATAAGGAACTCTCCTACCTTGGAAACAAAATAATCCATGATGGACGAAGCAATGAGGACATAAGAAGTAGACCAGAACAGGCAAAGAGGGCAATACTAGCCAGGAGAAGTCTCATATGGCTAATACCACATAGACAAGAGAATGAATGAGTCTGTACTAAAGAAAGGATAGTTGAATCTACAGAACGCAGACTCATTTTTATATAATATTTCCTGTGAACCAGGCAAAGTTATCTCACAGATCAAAGAAATATCCAACAGGATACAAAGGGTCAAAACATTCATCATTACAAATTCTCAACATTAAAAGGACTGGATACACCTAAGGTAACACACTTTCAAAAGTAGGCGTGTTAAGCGTGTTAATATTCAGTTACAGTGACGATGCTGTTATAAAATTAATTGAAAGTAAGTTGAACGGAATCGGTAGTGCCTTGAAGAGGAGTTGTATGGTGAACACCAAAAAAAGTGAAACGAGGGCAATGGAGTGTAGTAAGGTTAAATACGGAGAGAATTAGATTAGAAAATAAGATCAGATTTGTTACTATAGCAACAAAATGACAGTTAGTGGCCGAAATAGAGAGAATATAAAACGCAGACTGGCAATAGTAAGAAAAATATTTGTGAAAGAGAGACGTAACTGACTGAATCTCAGTCTTTTATGGAAATGAAACGTGGATGATAAAAAATGCAGACAAGAAGAAAATAGAAAGTTTTGTCAAGAACACTGTAAACTGGATTGATATATCGGCTATCTAACTAAGAATGATTGAGGTGAATTGAGCAAAAGGAAATTAATGACACAACTTGACTAAAAGACATACTGATTGGTAGGGCATTAAGAAATAGTCAGTCTGGTAATGGGTGAAACGGGAGTAAAAATTGTAGAGGGAGACCAAGGCATGACGACAATATGCCGTTTCAAATGGATGTAGTTGCAGTAGTTATACAGAGATGAAGAGGCTTGCACAACATAGAGTAGCAGAAAGAGATGCGTCAAACCAGTCTTAGAACTGAAAATCTTGATTAGGCTCTGTCCTGTTAGGTCAAGTATCCGTCAAACTCCTTCATTGAATGCTGAGGCTATAGAGTATAAGCTGTAACATTTCTATGTATTTGTTATTTTGTTACTATATGTTATTAAATATTATCGGATAACATGAGTAGTCCTTTCTCTTATACACATCAGGGTACTGTTGGAATTCTTTGCAAACTGCGTACTCCAATTAAAATATAAGCAGTCTAAAACCAACTTTCCTCTTTTTTCATTTTACTTGAGCAATGGTGCCGTAATGCTAAATCTAGTTGATGTTTCTCCGTTTTTCGTGACTTGTTGTAACCCCACAGTTAGTATCAGAGCTCTGCAATCTCAGGAATATTTTTTGACTTATTTACGATATGATTTTATTTTATAAAAATGCTAGTCCCTCCTTGGTGTCTTGTACTCACTCTCATCTGCCGCAGCCGTCTCAGTGAACGGATGTAATAAAACGTTGTATCTTACGATGTTAATTTAGATAAGCTGAACTGGAATGATATAAATATTTATTTTATTCATTTGTATTACTTAATTTACTTCTTGTTATCATTTAATAATTTTTAATGTTTCTCAGCAATTATTGGTTGTTGGCTGTCTTAATACGATGACACAATGGATCCGCTGTCATTGTCGCAGCCTGAAGTGCTCACAGCACATTCCAGAAAATGAACCCACCTTCATTTAAATACACGTGAACGAAGTTAGATGCCGATTTGTAAGCATAATTTTAGAGCAAAGTTAATTCTCACGCACGAAATTGATTAATCATCTTTTCACGATCACGCATCATCGTGTTGAAGAAAGGCCTACAATAAAGGCTTCACCGATTTTCGTCATTCATCTCATCATTACATATATATATATATATATATATATATATATATATATATATATATATATATATATATATATCACTTGCTTTTATGTACACTACATTAAATATTAATAGCTTGCTAAAGGGAAAGAGCGAATATAGTATATGCTGAATAGCACTGTTTCAATGTAATATTCCGTACCATAAGTGGGCACTTATTCGGCCTATTTTTCAACCATTAGAGCAGCAGAAAGATACCTAATATGTGTTGAAATGAAATATTCAATATTCCATCTGCCATTTGAGTAGGGTGTAGATGTAGAATTATGATTGACTGAATGCTGTCAGACCTCTGTTGACTTGACACATATTTATCTGATTGGCTGATAATGAATGCTTGCAATGATTACTAATGGGATGGAATATCAGCACAAAATGCGTATGTCTGTATTAATCTGTAGGATCTGAAACGTTTTTGATGATATGCATGAACACATATTTAGGAAACAAACTCGAAACATCGATAGTGCAAACTGTGTATTATCCTCTTTAATAACCTCGTGATACACGGAAAGTTAAATTTGTTTATATAATTAAGGAAGTCAGTTGCGGTATTTATTACTAATGATCATAAAAAGATTGAATATCTATCTGGCAATGATAGCTGAAACAGAAGAAATATACACGCAGCGCCCGATTCGGCTAGAGACTTTTCTGTTACCTGAGGTTGAATCTTATTATTTGGCAACGAACACTATCGTTAAAAACTGTTTATTCTTGTTAATGTTGTTCTAGATATTGGACTGATACTGAAAACAAAAACATGTAATTTTACCTGGCAGTTTCATTCCTACACTCCTGGAAATTGAAATAAGAACACCGTGAATTCATTGTCCCAGGAAGGGGAAACTTTATTGACACATTCCTGGGGTCAGATACATCACATGATCACACTGACAGAACCACAGGCACATAGACACAGGCAACAGAGCATGCACAATGTCGGCACTACTACAGTGTATATCCACCTATCGCAGCAATGCAGGCTGCTATTCTCCCATGGAGACGATCGTAGAGATGCTGGATGTAGTCCTGTGGAACGGCTTGCCATGCCATTTCCACCTGGCGCCTCAGTTGGACCAGCGTTCGTGCTGGACGTGCAGACCGCGTGAGACGACGCTTCATCCAGTCCCAAACATGCTCAATGGGGGACAGATCCGGAGATCTTGCTGGCCAGGGTAGCTGACTTACACCTTCTAGAGCACGTTGGGTGGCACGGGATACATGCGGACGTGCATTGTCCTGTTGGAACAGCAAGTTCCCTTGCCGGTCTAGGAGTGGTAGAACGATGGGTTCGATGACGGTTTGGATGTACCGTGCACTATTCAGTGTCCCCTCGACGATCACCAGTGGTGTACGGCCAGTGTAGGAGATCGCTCCCCACACCATGATGCCGGGTGTTGGCCCTGTGTGCCTCGGTCGTATGCAGTCCTGATTGTGGCGCTCACCTGCACGGCGCCAAACACGCATACGACCATCATTGGCACTAAGGCAGAAGCGACTCTCATCGCTGAAGACGACACGTCTCCATTCGTCCCTCCATTCACGCCTGTCGCGACACCACTGGAGGCGGGCTGCACGATGTTGGGGCGTGAGCGGAAGACGGCCTAACGGTGTGCGGGACCGTAGCCCAGCTTCATGGAGACGGTTGCGAATGGTCCTCGCCGATACCCCAGGAGCAACAGTGTCCCTAATTTGCTGGGAAGTGGCGGTGCGGTCCCCTACGGCACTGTGTAGGATCCTACGGTCTTGGCGTGCATCCGTGCGTCGCTGCGGTCCGGTCCCAGGTCGACGGGCACGTGCACCTTCCGCCGACCACTGGCGACAACATCGATGTACTGTGGAGACCTCACGCCCCACGTGTTGAGCAATTCGGCGGTACGTCCACCCGGCCTCCCGCATGCCCACTATACGCCCTCGCTCAAAGTCCGTCAACTGCACATACGGTTCACGTCCACGCTGTCGCGGCATGCTACCAGTGTTAAAGACTGCGATGGAGCTCCGTATGCCACGGCAAACTGGCTGACACTGACGGCGGCGGTGCACAAATGCTGCGCAGCTAGCGCCATTCGACGGCCAACACCGCGGTTCCTGGTGTGTCCGCTGTGCCGTGCGTGTGATCATTGCTTGTACAGCCCTCTCGCAGTGTCCGGAGCAAGTATGGTGGGTCTGACACACCGGTGTCAATGTGTTCTTTTTTCCATTTCCAGGAGTGTATATTCCTTAAATTCTATCTTCTTCTTCTTCTCGCTTCTCGTTCTCCTGCTTCTCTTCAAGCCGATGGTTATTGAGTTCACAATGTGTTTATCTCAAAAGTAGCCCCTTTACTCCCTTATACCCTTTCCCATCTTTGGCATCTTTCATGCAGTCTAGGCATGTTTTACGCTTTTGCTTCGTCCCTCTGTACTGCCTTCAAGTAGGCTTCCCGGGAAGGAACATGTGCAATCCAGGGTATCTTCGGCATTCTCCCACGACATCTCCAAGCTCTATACTCTTTTCCTTTTTGCCACATTTGCCATTTACTTTCCAGCAACAACAGGGATTTTTAAAAAAATGCAGGAAGTGATCTCAGCTAGACAATTGTTGTTCTTCCCGTGATGATTCCGCTCTTGTTCTTGTGACGTGGAGTGCGACATAGCTTTAGATGTACTGACCTCCCACAGATATGTACTAACCTGCAGAACTTTTATTTTGTTTCTAATTGCTTTCACGTCTCCTGTACCACAAACTTGTTCACTAGACGAGATGAGTCCTATATTTGTCTCTCATCTTTATCTCATAGAGCAGCGTTAAATGTGAATATTTTCTCTTATCGATTTGCGTTTTTTAACTAAACAATAAACGAATGTCGAGTATCATCTGGTGCGATCATTCGGTTTGACACCACTTAGCTGACTTGCGTCTCTTTGTAACTGCTTGTTTATTTAAGTAATTTCTCATTTGATCTCATTAAACTGAGCGGACTGTGTTCTCGACCTTCCACTGCACAAAATCTTGAGGTAGGGATCGAGAACATAACCTAGCACTTCTACATCAGTAGAAACTGACGACAGTCGCTAGAAATTGCTGTCTGCCAAGCCGCCTCAAAAGAAAAGAGGAAGATTAGGGAAGAAAGTTCCGTCGACGGTGCTGTCATCAGAGCTGGAGCACAAGTTCGGATTGGGGGCTGTTGGGAACGAAATCGACTGTGTCATCACAAGGGAGTCAGCGCAGCATTAACTTTAAGCGATTTAAGGAAATAATCGGGAACCTAAATCAGGGTTACTAGCGAACCTACGAGCTGCTGCCCTCCGAACGCAAGTCCAGTGCCTTGCCACTGGATCTCCTTTCCCGACAGCAGCCACTCCGGTACACATTTTCACTCGTTGCCACCGATTCCGCGTAAAGTGCCGATGCAGCTGACATCAACAATCCCTTCCCTTTCCTCTTCTTCCCCCCTTTCATCTTCAATTTACATCTAAAGTAACCAGTAGATCGCGGTAGAGGTTTATTGTTAAACTGGCAATGATAGAACAACACAACATGCCGCTCTCAGTCCTCTACAGGTTTAAAGAAGCTGAAATGAATTAATAGATTTTTAATGTTATTACATATATGATTAATAATGATTGTATTAAAAATGCTGGAAGCCACAGCTGTATTTAAACCCGACGATGGTGATTCGGTGAAGCTGATAAGGAATGTGCTGCTATGTGCTTAACAAAAATGTGTGGTTGGGAAAGGATAATTTGAGAGAGGACTGGTCCAGAAATTTCATTTGTTTTTTGCTTGGGGAATAAAGAGCGGGGGGGGGGGGGGGGGGGCGGAGGAGCTGAAAATTTTGGAGCAAGTATGCATAAATGTTTAAATGATCCAATTCGCACTTGCCTTAAGCCTTAAGTCGCTAGGAAAATCCCAGAATTGTATGATCGGAACTGGATTTGAACCGCCATCTTTCCGAATACAAGTCCAGAGTCTTACCACCCCTCTGTTTTGTATAACGAAGCCGTGATAACTACGATCGGTGTTAACTACAGCTACATCTACATGGATACTCTGCAAATCACATTTAAGTGCCTGACAGAGGATTCATCGAACCACTTTCACAATTTTTCTATTTTCCAATCTCGTATCGTTTCACCCTATGAAGGTCGGCGTCATCAAAATATTTTCACATTCGCAGGAGACAGTTGGTGATTGGAATTTCATGAGAAGATTCCTTCGTAACGAAAAACGCCTTTTGTTTTAATGATATCTATACCAAATCCTGTATCATTTCAGTGACATTGTCTTCCCTATTGTGCGATAATACAAAACGTGCTGCTCTTCTTGGAACTTTTTCGAAGTACTCCGTCAGTCCTCTCTGGTAAGGATCCCACACCGCGCAACAGTATTTCTAAAAGAGGGCGGACAAGCGTAATGCAGACAGTCTCTTCATTAGATCTGCTACATTTTCTAAGTGTCCTGCCAATAAAACGCAGTCTTTTGTTTGCCTTCCCACAAAATTTTCTATGTGTTTCTTCCAATTTAAGTTGTTCGTAATTGTAATTCCTAGGTATTTAGTTGAATTTACGGCCTTTAGATTTGACTGATTTATCGTGTAACCGAAGTTCATCGGATTCCTTTTAGCACTCGCTTGAATGACCTCACACTTTTCGTTATTTAGGGTCAATTGCCAACTTTCGAACCATACAGATATCTTTTGTAAGTCGTTTTGTAATTTGTTTTGATCTTCTGATGACTTTACTAGTCGATAAACCACAGCGTCATCTGCAAACAAACTAAGAAGGCTGCTCAGATTGTCCCCCAAATTGTTTATATAGATAAGGAACAGCAAAGAGCCTATAACAATACCTTGAGGAACGCCAGAAATCACTTCTGTTTTGCTCGATGACTTTCCATCAGTTACTACGAACTGTGACCGGTCTGACCGGAAATCACGAATCCAGTCACAGACGATGTTCCATAAGCACGCAATTTCACTAAAAGCCGCTTGTGTGGTACAATGTCAAAAGACTTTTGGAGAGCTAGAAATACGGAATCAATTTGAAATCCCTTGTCAATAGCACTAAACACTTCGTACGAGTAAAGAGCTAGTTGTGTTTCACAAGAACAGTGTTTTCTAAATCCGTGTTGACTGTGTGTCAATAGACCGTTTTCTTCGAGGAAATTCATAATGTTCTAGCACAATATATATTCCAAAATCCTGCTGCGTATCGACGTTAACGATATGGGCCTGTAATTAGTGGATTACTCCTAATACCATTCTTGAATATTGGTGTGACCTATACATGATTCCAGTCTTTGGATACGAATCTTTCGTTGAGCGAACGGTTGTATATAATTGTTAAGTATGGAGCTATTGCATCAGCTTTCTCTGAAAGGTACGTAATTGGTATACATTGAGCGAACGGTTGTATATGATTGTTAAGTATGGAGCTATTGCATCAGCTTGCTCTGAAAGGTACGTAATTGGTATACAGTCTGGACCAGAAGACTTGATCTTATTATGTGATTTAAGCTGCTCCACTACTGCCAGGTTATCTACTTCTGTGTTACTCATGTTGGCAGCTCCCTTGATTCGAATTCTGGAATGTTTACTTTCTTCTTCTTTGTTGAAGGGATTTCGGAAGGCTGTGTTTAGTATCTCTGTTTTGGCAGCACAGTCTTCGATAGTATCTTCATTGCTATCGCGTAGAGAAGGCATTGATTGTGTCTTGCTGCTAACATACTTCTTATAGATTTGAGCTCCTCCTGTCTATATTTGAGCACATTAGTTGAGTCACCAGTCGGTATTATTTCATTCAAATCATCAGTAATAGTCTTAGTAGAACAGTTACTGTTGGTCGTATAGATTGTCAAGGTTTGTTTCTTTGCCCTTCTCGTTACGTATATGGTCCTCCCATGGAGATGGAGGAGCAAACTCTGATTATGGCACTAATATCTTGGAAAATGTATGATCAAGAAATGTAACATATGAATTTTGTAATTTGCATAAATCGGCGGATCTCATTTATCACGACCCTGTCGGAATTTTTCCAGGCCCGCTATATTAGGTCGCCGTGCCTCCTTACTTTTCCATCAAACTCTCCGTATAGCTAATCTCATTAAATAATTCCCCAGGGATACTATGATGACTGTATCGAGTGAGAACATCGATTGTTAAGACGTCACGAATTAAAATTTATTCAAACACTCAGTAAACATTAACACTTTTGATGAAATTCAGATTTTCAGTCTGAATTTGCTACCGATCGCTTCCACAATGAAACTTAAGCAACGACTGATCGCGGTATGGAGACGCTGTAAAAGCATTAAAATGGCTACCGGGCAGTGCCGACGACTGCACTGTCCAAGCTCAGCTCAGCTCACACCACAACAATAATGGTCTATTGTCAATTAGTAAAGATTAACACCTTGGTAGCCACGGGTACAAAACGCTTAATGTAGAACTTCATCGATAACTATGTAACTAACATATGGCAAAAATGATAATATGGCACTGTTGGCCGGGAGGCGCCATTCGGGGGAGTTCGGCCGCCGTATTGCAAGTCCTTTGTAAGTGACGCCACTTCGGCGACTTGCGAGTCAATGACGATGAAAATGATGATGGAGGACACACAACACCCAGTCTCCTGCCGGGGATCGAACCCGGTCGCCCCTGCATGGTAGGCGGTAACGCTACCGCTAAACTACGGAGGCAGACACATTTGATAAATATATTACCTTGTGAGGACAATGTACCCTCACATAGTCCTACAATTCGTTTTGCGAAAATTGTTGCTGACAGAGAATGTAGAAAGCAAAGGGCGATTAAGTCCAACAATAATGGAATTTGAGGTAGAATGTAGTAATTCGTTTCCATACCAGGTACTGCCCTCTCCTCTTTAAAAAGACATAAAGTACCAGTTCATATGGCTCTGAGCACTATGGGACTTAACGTTTGAGGTCATCAGTCCCCTAGACTTAGATCTACATAAACGTAACTAACCCAAGGACGTCACACACATCCATGCCCGAGGCAAGATTCGAACCTGCGACCGTAGCAGCAGCACGGTTCCGGACTAAAGCGCCTAGAACCACTCGGCCACAGCGGCCGGTAAAGTACCAGTAACTGGGATATTGATAACTGCAGGAGTGAACTGAGGACCTACAACGAAATGACTTATCCTTGAGTACCAGACTTTAATTGTCAATTAAACGCAATAATTTTAAATTTCCATTGCAGTTTGTCACCTTCCTATACTGTCTCTAACTTTAAGTTTCATTCCATTAAGTGCGATATCGATGGTACATTAATTTAATTCAACATTTATGTCGCAAAAATATACAGGAAAGCTGCTACGACAATCTTGAGTGCTAGAGACCCTTGGATTATGCAAGGCAACAGTCGAGGGTGCTGCCTTGAGTTCACCCCCGCTCGAACTGTTATCTTCAGCTAAGTAGCTGAAAACCCTCTGAACCTTCAATTTTGATCGGCGAAGCCGAAAATTACCAACGACCCGTTGTTGAGAGGTCAGTTACTCAGTCGCTCTTAGACCCTTTTGACTGACGCCGCCGCTGCCGCCGCGTGAGTCGCGTCTCCATGTGAGAAGAGCCTGTGTCGCCATTACGTTCCCTTTCTTGCACACCCCATGCTGTCAGCTCTGGTTAGACCCTTGATAAATTACTGCTGGGGATCTCTAGCTGTAAAACAGCGATTTGTTCTTCAAGTGGGTTCTGTAGAAGCTTATATTTAATTTTACAGACAGACATCAATAATACCATTTTATTGGCTATTCTCTTAAAGAGATGACCTTTTTGTGTTGAATAGATGCGGAAGGGGTAAAACACGTTATTCTTTAAAATCACAGTAAATAGTAAACCACTATCAAATGTACAAGACAGGAACTCCTGTTGTAAGCAGGCAAAAAAGTCCAAATTATTTATGAAAGAAATAAATGATATTTATTGCCATTGCTTGTGAAATAACTTCTGAATACAGCAACGCCTCCCAGAAGCTTAGTCCGTCTCGAGGTTTCATCGCTTCCACTGTTCCTCTCCCTCCTGTCGCCACAAGGAAGGAAAAAGGAGGGGGGGGGTATTGTTATGGGAGAAAGGGAACGTAGGTATAGCTTCCTCCCCTCTTTTGGTATTATTTTTTGTGTTGTACCTGTACTGAACTGAAATATTTATACACTTGCCTAAAATCCCACAATAAATATTTTAACAATAAGAAGACTTCTTGCCTGAGGTATAATCAGATGTTACGCTCGATGTAAAGAATAAATACGAATAACAAAAGGTACATAAGTTTTGTAGTTCTACGTCTTTTATGTTTTTTACTAGTCGGATAGATTTTTCTGTTCCTTGACTATTACCTACACAGGAGGAAAGGTAAAAGTAATTTTTTATTGTGGGTGAGGCAACGCTATAAAAAATTACTTTTGCCTTTCGTTCTCTGTAGGTAATATTCAAGGAACAGAAAAATCTATCTGATTAGCAAAAAACATAAAAGACAGAACTAGAAACTTATGTACATTTTGTTACTCGTATTTATTCTTTGCGTCGAGCGTAACATCTGATTGTACTTCAGGCATGCTCTCTTTTTGAATGAAACGTAAAATTATTTCAAGTGTTTACGGCACATCAAACAACAGTTATTACCCCTCATGTAACGGCAGATAACGATGAACAGCGACTGTTTCTTTCTACTACTAAATGCGGATTTTCTTTGGTGTCCTCTCCGTTTTCGTAAAGAGAGGGACAATACTGAACACCCACACAATAAATTAAATCTCTGTGCTACACATCGTAGATGAGAATATCTTTACATCATAACACCTAAGGATGTGAACCTTGCAGCGTTTGAGGCACAAAATAAAACTGGGATTTTACATAGGACTATATTCGATAGAAGGCTTAAATACCTGGATCTGAGAGTAGAAATCTGTTAGAGACAGTTGCTGATCAAACCCTAGAGATAGCCTAAATTATTTGTTTATAGCGCTTTCTTCATTGCCGTAGATGTTTTATTTTGTAATGGAATACCTGGATGCAATGAGAATGTAGGCACAACCAAGAGACATATTGGCGGACAAAATGCACATAATAAAAATGCTTCAGCGTTAACAGTTTGCAGGTGTTCGGCACCCTCTGCAGCAAGACTACGCACCAGCACGCAGCAGCCGTGTTGCCCCAGTGTTAACCGCATTCCTTTTTACGTGCGTAACATCGATCCGCTTCAACCGCCGGCCGATAAATTCCGCAGGCTGCCGGGCGAATGTGTTCCCCGCAGTGAGGGCGGCGGCTGCGGCCCGGCGCTATTGGCGCTGCATTCGCATTCCGGCTGATGAACTCGGCGCTGATAAAATATGGAGAGCACGTTTGCAAATTAACAGCTCCGCGGGTGAAAGCGTGCGTGAGACCGCCGCAAATGGTCGACCGTAATTAAAACCGCGCCGCCGCTAGATAACGCTCGCACTTCATTCAGTCACGTCATTGCGTTACGGATGAGAGCCACGCTTTCTATTTCCTTAATAGCCTCAAAAAATTTATGTCATGTTTCATTGCCAAGAGAGGAGGGGCTGGAGGGTGGTGGGGGGGGGGGAGAAGGCAAAGATACCGGATGTGGCTGCAGCTGTTCAAATGTTGTAGCGAATCTGTAATGGCATCTAGTATCACTGGAGTTGTTTCCAGGGTAGGAAACGTCTGCAGAATGTTGTTCATACATTAGAAATCTAAGCAGCTAGTTACAGATGCTAAGTATGTATTTGGACCGAAAAAATAACCATCAGAAAATTCGATGCCCATTATACGGCAGTGTTTCCGAACACAAAGTTGTGTGTAGGTAGGCTTTGTGGCTATGTATTATGAAGTATATCTTTCAGTCTTGTGGCTATGTATTATGAAGTATATCTTTCAGTCACTACTAGTTATGTGGGGCTTTTTAAGAATGTATCACTGATATACTTCTCACAAGCACCATCACTCCATGCATTTTACACAGTCCAGTCACTGTAATGTGACCACCTGTCAAAAGCCTGAATAACCACCTTTTGCAGTGCGGTCTGCTGCGAGACGTGCACGAAGAGAGTCAATGTGGTGCTGTAAGATACCGACAAGGTTGTGGACCCATACCGACTACAATTTAGTGGCCAGCTGCGGTGGGTTTGATTTGGCTTGATTTTATCAGGGAAGCAAAAAAACATTGGTCAAGCCCGCTGCTGCCCGCACCGAAATAGAGTTTATTGTGCGGTATCGTTCCCTGTTTCTCTAGTAAAGCCAACCAATACCGTTGAACAGTGCAAGGAGAGCCTTTAACAGTGCTCTGCTAGACACAATTTCTTCAGGTCTGGTTGATCCGAATATCCTGTGTCTTTTAATCTCTAATGCCTCGCATTCGAAGATCAAACGTTATGCGGTTTCCTCGCCCATACCACATATCCCATATTTGGAGGTTGTAATGTCCCCACAGCAAATAACCTCTACCATGCACCAATTAATCATTTTAAATCAAACCATCCACATTCATTCACTTTGGAAAAGTTATCTGATCTTATTTTCTCGTAATATATGCAGCGACAGCTCGTCAACGCCAAAGTATTTTCTAATGCATTTATTCTTTTAAATAACAGAGATGCATATATGCATTCTCCATGGTTGTTAGAGTGGTAACTAGGACAGCTTCTGGAGTATCTGTTGAGGGATTGACGTGTTTCTGAGAGATACATATACTGCTTTTCTTCTCGCTAAGGCGAGCCAATTAACATTTGTGCCGCTAGCGGTTTGTTTTGAACAGAAAGAGACTGTAAAAGGAAAATAATTAAGGCGTGGAATCACCGGAGATCTGGACATGTAATGGAGATGGATTTAATACACGATTTCCTCCATAAATAAGGTTTATGACTTTATTTGTTCTGGAGTGAATGAACGAATGAGTTTTTTTTTAATCATTTGTTGATCACGTTGGCCCTGTAATTAGTGGGGAAGTTTCAGCTGTGTCGAAGAGAGCCTGAAACCACTGAGTCTGTGTTAAATCGTCCAAAAAGGCTTCGTACACATCTGGAATTCGCAATCTTTCGTAAAAGGAACAAATTGTCCAGACGATTGATTCTCCCGACTGACTGCAGTGTTTAACAGTAATAATAAATGTAAAGATCTCTTACAGCAAGCCAGCCGCTGATTACCAAGACGAAGGACTCCACCAAAGATTCTATTTGGCTGATTCCTTCTATCACCATACCACGTAATGAAATCTTATATTAAAAACTATACATAGATAAGGGAGAGAAAGAGAGAGAGAGCGAATGAAAATAGAGATAATACTAATAATCCTCCATTAGTCTAATTTTTCGCCTGTCTTATCACGGATCAGCCGAGAACTGGGAGGGCCTTACTTTACTGTATGGATTTATGTGTGAAGGTGAAGGGATCTTAAAGGCAAGAGATACACGTCTATACAGACAAGACATTACACAGAGATAGCTGCTAGCTGCATTGATCATCTAGTCTTAGATTAAAGAGACGGTAACTTATTATACGAACATTAAATTGTTAAAATGGCGACCGTGACAGGACACGTTTTTGGACGTTGCTAAAATAATTTTGTTCTCTGTTTCCTGCCAACTACGACGAGCTAACCTAACTGACGCTTGGAAAAGAGAGGAAAGACTCGCAGGTGATATAATTGGATCCACAAATAAAGCCGAAATTGTGATTTGATACTTGAACATTGATTATTTGTGTTTATGTTAGACATAAGAAGTGTTTTGATTGACCTGTCCCAGTTGCTTTTATCTGTATGTGTAGATTAAGTAAATAGACACAGAAGTACTCTCGTGTGAAGGAAGTTACATTTAGTATTATCTGAAGTCAATAAAAGACAAAGACGTTACATTAAAGCAAACGTGCATAAAAAATTTGACTCAAATAAAAAGTGGTCATATTTAGCTCACTACGGAAGCTTGGTTTTAAAATCTCTGTTTACTCTACCAGAACCAGTCTCGTTTACTTTTCACTCTTCTTTTCCTTCTCTCTCAGTCGTTGTCGTTAACTGCCTTAGAAAAAGAAGAAAAAATACGTCAACTGGTATTGTGATTGCAATATTAATTTCTGCAATTTTCTTGTCAATGTGTTTCTAATATAATGTTCCGGTTTTATTGTAGCGTAACTGATTATCAGGCCTTATTTAAACTTATTCTATTTAGGCCTTGCATGCACTGCTGAAATTTATGTACACAGGAAGCAAGGAGTGCGACATCAACAGCAAGAAAAAGGTGGCTCAGATATGTTTCACTAACATACATTGCCAGACAAAAAAATTGAACCACCTACAAGACATGGTTGCATATCAGTGTAACTTCTTACACGTACACACATCACTGTGTATGGAAATGATTAAAGTTGCAATTCTCTGTGACTGGTAAGATGGCCATGACACTGCGTTAGTATTGTTAGTTATGTAGTGACACAAAGTAGTCAATAGTACGATTACAGCTCTTTCCGGCGGCACGATGCATGGAATTTACATATTTATATCAATATGATTTAGAATGTATATGTTATGCATTTTGGATTATTCACATGTAACCACATAAAAGGATGTTACTTTATTTTGTTTCAGGGGCGGCGGAGAAAGAAGTTTGGTGTGACGGCAGTTCTTCACATCCGTGAAAGCATTAATGCCACCGGACATTTTCCGCTATTGTGTCGGCGGCCGTAGGGGTGGAGAACATGCCGAGAGTTCCAAGTTCTTACTACGACTTTTTTTTTTTTTTTTGTAACAACATAAAAGAATGAAAGACGTAATGCTTACAGTCGATCTCGTGATCTTGAGAGGTCAAGACCGGTATTCTGACCTTGTTATCGAGTTACACGAGTCTGTATGTATTGTGCGCATAAAAAACCTCGTGTGAAGCTGTTGAAATTAATTGGAAGATATCGGCGCTCTGAATTTTTGTGAAAGAATGGTGAATAGTATTTTGTGGAGAATTGATAGTGAC
The DNA here is from genome assembly GCF_023864275.1 of Schistocerca cancellata. Lineage (NCBI taxonomy): Eukaryota > Metazoa > Arthropoda > Insecta > Orthoptera > Acrididae > Schistocerca > Schistocerca cancellata. The sequence continues at coordinate 423,349,560 of NC_064632.1, read as the reverse complement.
AAAAAGTATCTCCACATTTATAAAATTTCATAACTGCAGTAAATACGATGTTCACAGTGACACTAACGAAGACGTAAAAGATATTGAATTCTAAAAAGTTCCCGAAATTTAGCAAATGGACATTGTTAATTTGCTCTGCGACAGTACAAAAGTCTTAAGTGGTCATTAATATCGAAATATTCGTTAATTAGAGCACACTTGACCGTTCAGTAAAGTTTGCAAAAACAGACATAATGTCTTATGGGATAACAGCAATCAGTGATTTTATAATGTTACATAAAATCCGTCTTGATTGCAAAAAAATTTTTTTTATTATGTAGCACGTGAAAGTTGCTGGATTTGGACGGGTTACTCCTGTAACTGAAATATCAGATCTGAAGATGGTTCTGAATGAACCGAAACCGGTCATATGAGTAATAAAAAAAATTTTTTGCAATCAAGACGGATTTTAAGTAACATTATGTGTTCAGTAAAGTGATTACTGGAATTTCATTACAATTTGCATTTTATTTGAAACAACGACATTTCGTACCAGAAATTGTTTAGTTCAGCTTCGCGGATGTAAGAATGATCCACGGAGGAAACTAATTAACGGAGTTATAACTAAAAATAGCAAACGCAGTAGATTACATGAGGTTATACAGTGATCAGCCAGAACATCATGACTACCCACCTAATAGTCGGTATGTGCACCTTTGGTTGGGGTAACAGCGGCGACGCATCGTGGCACGGAAGCAATGAGGCACTGGAAGACGCCTCATTCGCGCCCTCCCTTCGGTATAATGTAGAAGGTATCGGCATTCATCAGACCATGCAACGATTTGTCACTGCACCAACGTCCAGTTCGAATGGTCGGGTTCCCGTTCCAGTCATAGTCGCCGATGTCGTGGTGTTAACGTTGGCACATGCATGGGTCGTCGGCTGCAGGGGAACGTCGTCAGAAGTGTTCGGTGCACTGTGTGTTCGGACACACTTATACTCTGCCCAGCATTAAAGTCTGACATTAGTTTCTCCACAGTTCACCGCCTGTCCTATTTTACCAGTCGGCCCAGCCTACGATGTCCGACATCTGTAATGAGGGGTGGCCGTCCAACCCTACGACGTCTGGACGTGGTTTCACCTTGGTCTCGTCACGTGTCGAAGACACTGACCATAGAACTCCTCGAATACCCGACAAATCGTGCAGTTTCCAATATGCTAGTGCCGAGCCCCTGAACCATCACAATCTGCGCTCGGTCGAACTCGAATAGATAGCGCCTTCCCCATTCTACATACGGACAGCACTCTCACTGATACTTCATGAACCGTGCGTGTGACTGACCAGCAGTCATTCCTATATTAGACGAGTGCACAGGACACAGCAGGACACAGCACTTCGAACGTAGATGACATACGATCTACGTGGGGAGTAACTCTAAGATGACGAAGAGTTGATACGTCACCTGAGATACGAGTTACTAGCTAGCTTAAGAGGTTCTCCCTCATTGACAACGTCCTATCACTGCAGTTTTCAGTGTTGTTACCAGGCCTGGTAACGTATATAGTGACTGTCAACAGTGTCAGATGTTGAGTGATTACTGTGAAGGACACAGAGATGGCGCGCACTCGTGTAAGGCACCGTTATCAGCTTTCATCAAAGACTCTGAAACGAGCCTCATTGTGAGTCTTCTGTTGGTCCGCAAAGCAAATCGAGCGATGCCTGATTTTGTGGGTCATTCGGATGTGACAGTGGTCCGATACTGGGCTGCATGGAAACGTAAGGACAGGCATATTCGTCGTCAAGGGCCCGCTCGACTCGTCTGATCACCGCAAACAAAGATCGCAACATTGTGCATGAAACACGTCATAATCTCTTACGCCTGTGCCTGCCATCCGAGAACAAGTAATGGATTCCCAGAAACATTCTGTGTCATCCTGTAGAATTGGTCGAAGACTAGTAGCAGCCGTACAACGGAAAAACCGACTGGTACGTAGGCTGCCGTCTAGACCACAACACAAACGGATGCTTTTGGAATGGGGCTGTGACTGGGAAGCATTGATTGCTGATGAATAGAGTTCAGCGATAATCACGATTCTGCATTGCCCCGAATGACCGTCATCATCGAGTAAGGTGCTACCTGAGGAGAGATCGCATTTTTCAAATGTTTTGGAGAGACACATTGGCGTAATAGTGTCAGGAGCCATCGGCTATGCTTTCAGGTCACACCTGATACTTACTGAGGGAACTCTGAAGGCACAGTGGTATATCGCGTACATACTGTGCCCCTCTTCTGACAGTGTTTAGTACCATTTTTAAACAGTACAATGCTTGTCTAGATATGCCATGTGACCCTATGAACTGAGTGTTACAGAAAGACCCCCAGGTCTGTCCCCAGTAGAAAATGTATGGGATCAGCTCGGACGCCAAATCTGCGCCAGTACCAGTATTCAGGTTGTGAAGGACCAGTTACAACAGTTGCGAGCCAGCTCACCTCAAGAGAGGAGGCAAACGCTTTCTGATATTTTCCCAACCGAATCAGTGCACTGACATCAGCGAGTGAGGGTGCAACAACATACTTAAACATGGTTCAAATGGCTCTGAGCACTATGGGACTCAACTTCTGAGGTCATTAGTCCCCTAGAACTTAGAACTAGTTAAACCTAACTAACCTAAGGACATCACAACATCCATGCCCGAGGCAGGATTCGAACCTGCGACCGTAGCGGTCTCGCGGTTCCAGACTGCAGCGCCTAGAACCGCACGGCCACTTCGGCCTGCACAACATACTTACAAGTGGGCACATACTGACAACTTCTTTGTAAATCTGACTTGATTTTGTAATCACTGCAATAACATAACATATTCTGTCAAAAAATGAAGTGTCGTTTTTTTCCTGTTTCCCTTCTGGATGCTTGACTTGTCTGTGAGACAGTGTATATTTATTCTTCTGTTTCCAGTTTAAGTGTCTGAAAACTTTCTGTAGTGCTTCAGTTTTAGTTACTTGTCTGTGAGGCAGTGTATATTTCTTCTTCTGTTTCCAGTTTAAGTGTCTGAAAACTTTCTATAGTGCTTCAGTTTCAGTGACTTGTCTGTGAGGCAGTGTATGTTTCTTCTTCTATTTCCAGTTTAAGGATCATAAATCTTTATGTAGTGTTTCAGATTTTGTGATATGCATAGACGCAGATGCTGTTAGCTTAGATCATAGGTGCAGCGTACCACAGTAGGAGTTGGCCCCAGTAGGTGAATGGTCAGCACTTTGGAAAGCCACGCACAGGGGCCTGGGTTCGACTCCCGGCTGGGGTGGGAGATTTTCTCCCCTCAGGGACTGGGTGTTGTGCTGCCATCGTTTCATCCCCATTGTCGCCTAATGTGGCGTCGCACTCAATAAGACTTGCACTTGGCGGCCGAACTTCCCGCCTGGGACCTCCCGGCCAATGACACCATACGCTCATTTCCATTTCCATTACCATAATAGGAGATTCTTGAAGAATGTATCTTCCTGAAAGCTTGGGAGTCACAGTGGTTAAGATTAAATACTGTCAGGACGCCATCTGCTGCGATTATAGTGTATAGGTGATGAACAAATGTGGTACGTGATTTAAGGTTTTCAGTCTTTTTCGTTTTTTTAATTCTATATTTCATTTCACCAATTACTGAAAATGTTCGCGTTACATTACAAACCATGAAGCGAACGTTTAATCCCAGTTGTAAGCAGGTTGCTTTAGTTATTCGAAATACACTGAAGAACCAAAGAAACTGGTACAGGCATGCGTATTCAAATACAGAGATACGCAAACAGACACAATATGGTGCTGCGGTCGGCAACTTGTATATACGACAACAAGTGCTGGCGCAGTTGTTAGCGCGGTTACTGCTGCTACAAATGCAGGTTATCAAGATTTAACTCAGTTTCAACGTGGTGTTACAGTCGGTGCGCGAACGATGGGGCACAGCATCTCCGAGGTAGCTACCAAGTGGGGATTTATCCGCACAACCATTTCACGAGTGTACCGTGAATATCAGGAATCCGGTAAAACATCAAATCTCCGATATCGCTGCGGCAGCAGAAAGATCATGCAAGAACGAGACCAACGACGACTGAAGAGAATCGTTCAACGTTACTCAAGTGCAACCCTTTCCCGAATTTCTGCAGATTTCGTGCTGGGCCGTCAACAAGTGTTAGCGAACCATTCAATGAAACATCATCGATATAGGCTTTCGGAGCCAAAGGCTCACTCGTGTACCCGTGATGACTGCACGACTGAAAGCTTTACGCCTCACCTGGGCCCGTCAACACTGACATTGGACTATTTATGACTGGGAACATGTTGCCTGGTCGGAGAAGTCTCGTTTCAAATTGTATCGAGCGGATGGACGTGATTTATGATAATAACACACGCAAAAAACATTGAAAATTTAGAGTTGCCTTGTGGGCTTAGAAGAAAGCGTGTAGAAATTACTAGGAGAGACAGAGAAAATAGCAACTGGTTCAGAAAATAAAATCCGGCCGATGTGGCCCAGCGGTTCTAGGCGCTTCAGTTCGGAACCGCGCTGCTGCTACGGTCGCAGGTTCGAATCCTGCCTCGGGCATGGATGTGTGTGATGTCCTTAGGTTAGTTAGGTTTAATTAGTTCTAAGTCTAGGGGTCTGATGACCTCAGATGTTAAGTCCCAATTTGCTTAGAGCCATTTGAACCATTTTTTGAGGAAATAAAATGGAGTGGATGATGTCATTACGATTGTAATGGAGGTGGATATGGTCTTAGCTAAGGTCAGGAGAACTCGGAAATTCCTTGATGTAGTTGTATACCGAGAGATGAGAAAGTCCAAGAAAATTATCTAATCCAAGATGGATAAAGGTCATAAGAAATCATAAAGGTGCAATAGGAGAGTATGTAATGCATGGAAAAATTTGGAGGAGACCTTTATTCAGCAGTGGATGTTGAATCGATGCGAAGCCAAGAAAATAACCATATATAACTGATATTACACTGGAATGCCTTTAGGGAGAATATTTTTTTTATAATTTGAGAGGGATCCGTCAGATTCCTCTCATATCGATCCCTCTCATATCTTTTTACTTTTCTACATTTTTCATTGGCTTCTGCCACTTGCAAAATGTTTGCGAACATAAGCAACCTCTCGGATAGAAGTGTACCATTGTTTTCTTTAGGTATGCATGATTGATAAATGATAATATGGTTCTCTCTCTCTCCCCCCCCCCCTCATGAAGCATGTACCTTGCCGTTGGTGGGGAGGCTTGCGTAGGTGGTGCAACCACAACGGAGGGATATCTGTTGAGAGGCCCGACAAACGTGTGTTTCCTGAAGAGGGGCAGCACCCTTTTCAGTAGTTGCAGGGGCAACAGTCTGGATGATTGACTGATCCGGCCTTCTAACACTGACCAGAACGGCCTTGCTGTGCTGTGCGAGGGGAAACTACAGCCGTAATTTTTCCCGAGGGCATGCAGCTTTACTGTATAGTTAAATGATGATGGAGTCCTCTTGGGTAAAATATTCCGGAGGTAAAACAGTCCCCCATTCGGATCTCTCGGCAGGGACTACTCAGGAGGACGTCGTTATCAGGAGAAAGAAAACGCGTTCTACTGATCGGAGCGTGGAATGTCAGATCTATTAATCGGGCAGGTAGGTTAAAAAATTTAAAAAGGGAAATGGATAGGCTACAATTAGATATAGCGAGAATTAGTGATGTTCGGTGGCAGGAGGAACAAGACTTCTGGTCAGATGTTATAAATACAAAATCAAATAGCGGTAATGTAGGAGTAGGTTTAATAATCAATAAAAAATATGAGTGCGGGTAAGCTACTACAAACAGCATAGTGAACGCATTATTGTGGCCAAGATAGACCCGAAGCCCACGCCTACCACAGTAGTACAAGTTTATATGCCAACTAGCTCCGTAGATGACGAAGAGATTGATGAAATGTATGATGAGATAAAATAAATTAATCAGATAGTAAAGGGACACGAAAATTTAATAGTTATGGGTGACTGGAATTCGATAGTAGGAAAAGGAAGAGAAGGAAACGTAGTAGGTGAATATGGAATGGGGGTAAGAAATGAAATAGGCAGCCGCCTGGTAGAATTTTGCACAGAACATAACTTAATCAGAGCTAACAGGTTGTATACATGGAAGATTCCTGGAGATACTGGAAGGTTTTAGATAGATTGCATAAAGGTAAAACAGAGATTTAGGAACCAGTTTTAAATTGTAAGACATTTCCAGGGGCAGATGTGGACTCTGACCACAATCTATTGGTTATAAACTGTAGACTAAAACTGAAGAAACTGCAAAAAAGGTGAGAATTTAAGGAGATGGGACCTCGATAACCAGAGTAATACAGTGGAAGAAGAATGGGGAGCTTTGAGGGATGAAATAGTGAAGACAGCAGAGGATCAAGTAGGTAAAAAGACGAGGCCTAGTAGAAATCCTTGGATAACAGAATATCTGTTGAATTTAATTGATGAAAGGAGAAAATATAAAAATCCAGTAGATGAAGCAGGCAAAAGGGAATACAAAAGTCTCAAAAATGTGGTTGACAGAAAGTGCAAAATGACTAAGCAGGGATGGCTAGAGGACAAATGTAAGGATGTAGAGGCATATCTCACTAGGGGTAAGATAGATACTGCCTACAGTAGAATTAAATAGACCTTTGGAGAAAAGAGGACCACTTGTATGAATATCAAGAGCTCAGATGGAAACCCAGTTCTAAGCAAATAGGGGAAAGCAGAAAGGTGGACGGAGTATATAGAGGGTCTATACAAGGGCGAAGCACTTGGGGGCAATATTGTGGAAATAGAAGAGGATGTAGATGAAGATGAAATGGGAGGTACGACACTGCGTGAAGAGTTTGAAGGAGCACTGAAAGACCTAAGTCGAAACAAGGCCCCGGGAGTAGACAATATTCCATTAGAATTAATGACAGCCTTGGGACAAAACCCTACTATCTGGTGAGCAAGATGAATGAGAAAGGCGAAATACCTTATAATAATTCCAATCCCAAAGAAAGCAGGTATTGACAGATGTGAAAATTACCGAACGATCAGTTTAATAAGCCATGGTTGCAAAATACTATCGCAAATTCTTTACAGACGAATGGAATAACTGGTAGAAGCCGACCTTGGGGAAGATCAGTTTGGATTCCGTAGAAATGTTGGTACACGCGAGGCTATACTGACCCTACGACTTATCTTAGAAGATAGATTAAGTACAGGCAAACCTACGTTTCTAGCATTTATAGACTCTGATAAAGCTTTTGACAATATTGACTGGAGTACTCTCAAATTCTGAAGACGGTAGGGATCAAATACAGGGAGCGGAAGGCTATTTACAATTTGTACCGAAACCAGATGGCATTTATAAGAGTCGTGGGGTATGAAAGGGAAGCAGTGGTTGGGAAGAGAGTGAGACAAGCTTGTAGGCTATCCCTGATGTCATTCAATCTGTATATTGAGCAAGCAGTAAAGGAAACAAAAGAAAAATTCGGAGTGGGAATTAAAATCCATGGAAAAGAAATAAAAACTTTGAGGTTCGCCGATGACATTGTAATACTGTCAGAGGCAACAAAGGACTTGGAATAGATGTTGAACGGAATGGACAGTGTCTTGAAAGGAGGGTATAAGATGAACATCAACAAAAGCAAAACGAGGATAATGGAATGTAGTCGAATCAAATCGGGTGATGCTGAGGGAATTAGGTTAGGTAATGAGACACCGAAAGTAGTAATTGAGTTTTGCTATTCGGGGAGCAAAATAACTAATGATGGTCGAAGTAGAGAGGATATAAAATGTAGACTGGTAATGACAAGAAAGTGTTTCTGAAGAAGAGAAATTTGTTAACATCGAGTATCGATTTAAGTGTCAGGAAGTCTTTTCTGAAAATATTTGTATGGAGTGTAGCCATGTACGGAAGTGAAACATGGACGATAGATAGTTTGGACAAGATAAGGATAGAAGCTTTCGAAATGTGGTTCTACAGAAGAATGCTGCAGATTAGATGGCTAGTTCACATAACTAATGAGGAGGTATTGAATAGAATTGGGGAAAAGAGAAATTTATCGGACAACTTGACTAGAAGAAGGGATCGGTTGGTAGGACATGTTTTGAGGCATCAGAGGATCACCAATTTAGTGTTGGAGGTCAGCGTGCAGGGTGAAAATCGTAGAGGGAGACCAAGAGATGAATACACTAAGCAGATTCAGAACGATGTAGGTTGCAGTAGGTACTGGGAGATGAAGAAGCTTGCACAGGATAGAGTAGCATGGAGAGCTGCATCTGCATCAAACAAGTCTCTTGACTGAAGACCACAGCAACAACAACAAAATAGTCCCACACTACAGACTTTCTTCCTAATCCAACTAATAGGAAAATTTAGTCTGGTAACAGACGACAAACAGTTACATCAAAGAGGTAGAGAATACTTAGGCTGTGACAAGTTATCCAGCGCTCTCTGCGGTGTCACACCGTATTACTAGCCGCCATATTTTGGGTAGTCCTTCTGCAGTTGTCTGGAAAGTTAGGGAGTTCGCATGTAGCTTTGTAAATTACACAGTTGTTGAACTTCTTTTCAGGATTGTGCCTGACGCGTGTACGGAGTATAAATAATACAGCTATCTCTAAAAGAGATTGACGAGTGGTGTACGTATTTTACATACGGTCTGTAACTGTCCCGTGTTTTGTGTACATTGATGTACTAGTTAACTTGTCCAGTAAAGCTTGTTTCCTCCAAATACTTCAGAGCATATGACTTAAGCAATAAGATATTCCGAGAATTTTGTGACGATGCATAAGCCTGAAAAGGCTTGCAGCAAACTTTGTAACACTCCCGAGACGTCGGGAACATGATCGTATGCTCTTGTTGTGACTGAAATCTTATGTGCTGGATGGGAGGTATGGCGAATTACATATTTCATGTATTAATATTGTAAAGGAAGTGATTTGGGTTTTGACAGTAGCAACACGCATTTTTTCAATAATTGTTTTTGTTGCTATCTGGAAACTTTAAATGTTTTCTACATGAGAAATATGGATTACAGACAGAAAGGCCTGTGACTTCCGGTGAGCAGATAGCTACTTGTTTCAAAATTATAACTTCAAATTATAGTGGGAATACTCTGTATGCAAAGTAAAAAGTTGAAATTACTCTATGAGACAATCTTGGTGTGTTTTTACACGTGGGTAGTCATTTTGCAAAGTTTGGATATATATATATATATATATATATATATAAATTGATCTGATGAGAAACTAATTGTGAAGAAAGCTATTTTATAATGGCATTGTGTCATATTATAATTCCATAAACTTACGATCAGACAACCACTTGGTTGTATATTCGATTGGCTGAATGAGCTAGGTTGTAATATACGTGATCCGTGAGTCATAGTTTACGTATTTGATCCATATAACTCACTGTTAAACTCACTTACTACAAATTCAAATACAAACTTAATCATATACTACATGCAATTTAAATAAAAAAAATTTCTGTAGAATTTTTCTCTTAACTCTTTTCTCCGGTAATTATGGGTTACTCTTGTTTCCAACTGATTACGGAATTTTTGTGTGTTGGGTGTATCTTACGTCTACAGAAGAACGTAAAAAGACTGATCCTAAATTGAATTTTGCAGACTATGCCTTTTTCTTCTGAATATCACGCAATAGACCATTTGGGACTGCAGTTTTTCTATATAAGCATTAACACTAATTGATAAAAGATTACTTATATCAAGTGTTCGTCAGTCATAATCTGGGGTAGTTTGACTTCTGACAGTAATTCCTAAATATTTGGATGTTATTTCGTAGCTATGTGAGATTTTATCTGTCTGTATTCAATATCACATGGTGGAGGGTTGTTCAGTTTGCATCACTCCCGTCACGGTGTTGCCTCTCTATGATATTCCATATCTTTGAGGTATATTATTAAAAGGAATGTGGGAAGAACCTGGTGTGCGTCTCACTACTTATACTTTGACCGAGACATACGTGTCCCGCGATAAAAGTCGGTTAACACCGGCTTCCACCATAATTTCAGTGTGAGCCAAACAAAGCAGAAACAATTGCAGTACCAGGGAGGAAAATCCACTGATTAACGGTGGAGACATGTCTCTTGCAGACACGATGGCTCCAGCACAGAAAAAAAATTGGGAACTTATACTCTGTAAGTAGGCTGTTTAGGTTTTTATGTTGGTAACGCCACGTAGCGCTCTGTGTAAATCACTGACTGTGCTGTGTGCAGTCTGTGTCTGATTTGCATTGTTGGAATATTTGCTATTGTAGTGTTCGGCAGTTGGATGTGAACAGCGCGTAGCGTTGCGCAGTTGGAGGTGAGCCGCCAGCAGTGGTGGTTGTGGGGAGAGAGATGGCAGAGTTTTGAGAGCGGACGATCTGGACGTGCGTCCGTCAGAAAAACGAAATTTGTAAGACCGGATACCAGGAAACCGATATACGACTTTTGAACACTATTAAGGTAAATACATTGTTTGTTCTCTATCAAAATCTTTGATTTGCTAACTATGTCTATCAGTAGTTAGTGCCTTCAGTAGTTAGAATCTTTTATTTAGCTGGTAGTATTGGCGCTCGCTGCATTGCAGTAGTTTTTTGTGGTTCATGAAAGGTATAGGTTATTGTTAGTCAGGGCCATTCTTTTGTAGCGATTATTGATAGTCAGATTGCGTTGCGATTAAAAAAATATTGTGTCAGTTTACTGTTGATCAGAATAAGTAAAGAGCGAAATGTCTGAGTACGTTCAGTCTTGCTCAGCTGTTTGAAAATCAAATAACGTAAGAGGTTTTCCATCACAGTAATTCATAAATTTTTCTAAGGTCATGTTTCAACTCATTTACGCCTCCAAGCGCCAGCCTCACGTCAGCCGAAAGTTGACTGACTGCTGATTAAGTAGGCATTTACGTCCGTGGCAGATGTATCGACGCCAAATGTGTTTACCAAAACCGTGGAAGAGTTAAGACACTTTCGAAGAATAATCAGAACGGTAGGGGGAGAAACGAGCATTCGCTCAGGTCTCGTAGGCTAACGCCAATACTAAAGCTCTCATTGTCTGCCACTATGTTCTGTGAATCCCAATGGTGCTCGTAAGTCAAGAGGAGGGGAGACTAGTGAAAAACTTTTTCACTTACAGCTGGTAAAACAAATAAGCATGAGCTCTGATTGGCTGACACGTGTTTTTGATGGATTATTTTTGGCGAGACGCCAGAGTTAGAGGAAGAAAAGTACAGATAAGAGTTCGATTTCATAGAGTGTCGGAGAGAAGATTCGGATGTGGAGAGCATCAGAGAGAACTCTTGATGCCGAATATCGGCAAAAGCCAGCAGTTTTCTGTTTCTGACGTCGAAGGAGAGCAGCTGGTTTCGTTCGAAATCTGAGGCGGCAGCAAGAATGGTGAGTATTCGTGCCGCAGTGTTAACTGATATCAGCATCGTGTAAAGTTTAGGAACCTTGCGACCAATTTGGAGTCGTTTCATAGACGTAGTCATGTTCCTTAATTTTTCGTTTCAGTTCCCTTTGTAATTTGGAACTCAAGGCTAGTTACAATGTAACTTGAGTTACCATGACTTGCTCGTTAACTCACCTGGTGCACATATTAATTCTGAAGCATGTCTAAGCTCTCCTTGGGTGATGCAGTGATTTCTGTCACATCATTTAAAGTCGATTCAGACACAATCTCTGGAAGTACTGCTTCTTTTACACTGTGTTTCTCAGTACCTTGGAGATCCACCATGCGTGCATTATTTGTAACTGAGACTTCATGTACTTCTTGTTAATTATGAACGAAGACATTTGCCATGTTCAGGTTTTTCCATATATGCAGATATTTGTAACGAATGTGCAGTAATCGAATTCCTCTGGATATCATTTCGCTAGTTAGTCAATCCTAGGTTACTTGATTAGAGATTAACGAAGGCCATGAGCCATAAATACATGGAAGGTACGTTATTTCTTATAACAATTCTGATGTGAAAATCTTGAAAATAGCAGATATTTTCTGATGAGTCTGTAGGCCATAGGATATATTCCTTTATTTCGTATTCGTCATTGCTGCTCAGGCATTTGGCAAACCTCGTCTTGAGTCATGCATAGAAACAAACAGCCACAGTCTACTTACTTCTCTCACATATCCTTCAATTCCTGACTTCTTTCATTTATCCAACCCTGCCAAGATATTATGCCTTATTCATACAGTACTAGACCTCTTCCAAATTGTGTGGTTTCAGTGCAGAAAAACTGAGGATTACTGAAGATCATTAAAATGATAAGAAATAACTTGACTGGCTAGAGTCAAAACTCAGCTAGGCAGTCAAGAATAAGGACACACAAATGTCGAGTTTTACAGAATGACAGCAATAAAAGATAGATAAATGTCTACAGTATGAGACCTTTCTCTGATGCCTGATGTGAGATAGGGCCTACTTAAATTTCTCCCAAAAATTATTTCACGACATTTAGCCAAAATATATTGTCTAATTAAACCTGGCCTCAGGTACATGCAAAGCGAAACACAATAAGCCGCCCAGTGCCAACACACTAGTGGCACATTACCAGGAAATGAAATATACTAAAATACTCTACTAAAAGGCGAGCTTATGAATGTTCCGTTTTTCTGGCGCCTATAAAATCGATACTTTAATTAATATTTAATAGTTTGGGTGTACTGCAGTGTTTTTAATGCTGGCATATGATGGTAACATATTAGATGTTTTGGTTGAAATCCTACGCAGGTAGGTATTATTTTGTTAACTACCACCAACGTAGCTATGATCCAGAGGAATAATTTAAGTAGAGGTGGAATGTAAGTAATTTTGATGTAACGAAGTAGTTACCCCCAGTAAGTACAGGTAATACATTCATTTAATTGATTTTATTCAAATTTATTACTTTAGTTATTTAGTCTGAGCGTAAATTGCCAGACTGAAGTGCAACCTTCGAGATTTTAAAAAGTATGTTCCAGTAAACTTCGTCAAAAGCTTTCTCTAAATCTACAAACGCTATAAGCGTAGGTTTGTTTTTATTAAGTCTATCTTCTAAGATAAGACATTTGTATTACTAATTCTGTGCTCACCTGACCAGAGATCCTGTTCATCCTTCAGCATAGTTTACTAATTCCTACTGTATCTGACATCAACCAATCCGTTACATTCTTTAACCTCTCTACCTGATTAAGGGATCCAATACACTCCACACAGATCTTTAGAATGTTAGATTCGTTTCTCCTGTTGACAAAGTCCTTCTGAGTAGTGTCCACTCGGAAATCAAGGTAGGAGACTCCGCCGTAAATCATCATCATCCAGATGGGAGACAATTTTACATCTAGAATACTTTAAGGAAGAATGCCATTATCATTAAGCTATAAGTAGAGGTGTTTGCCCACAGGGAAAAAATAAGGGCTGTAATTTCTCACTTACTTTCAGTTGTTTGCAGTATCAGCACAAGGACTGGTCATTCATCCACACTGGTGTATGTGGAACTACTGAAATGGCTGCTGTCTTGCTTCAGGAATCTCATGCTTGTCTTGCCTCTCCACAGGTACCCCTCCATTGTGGTAGCATCATCAGTGTGGCTATCTGTGTTGTTGAGGTAGGAAGAGATCCCATTTAGGCATGGTCCATTGTTCTTAGGGATTTTTATTGACCATAACTGTACAGCCCATTAACATATGAGGAGATTGCTCATATTATTTTGCTAAGCATCCACATCATCATAAGGCGATTTCCAGTGTTACTCGCTTCACACAGTAAGTATCTACAGGGTGTTTGGGAATTCCTGTTACAAACTCCTAGAATTTGTAGAGGGGAATGCATACATTACATTTTGAGTAGGAACCCATGTCCAGAACTACTGTATACCGTTTCTGTTATATGACGGTTTCAGTTCAAATATGTAATATATCCACACCTGCTGAGGAAAAGAGAAAAGTCTCAGAGTTGCTTGTCCTGGTATGCAATATGGTAGACAGGATGACGTCTACTACGTCAGAGGTCACCTGATGTCACTTAACATCTACCTCTCTGCGAGACCTATCCAATGCCCGTGCCTATCCGATGCACTAAGTATGGTTCAGTTCACGTTTTCAGAATACACAGACATACTCCTTGTGAATGGCGAAACTAAGGTTAACAGAAGAGCTGTGGTCAGCTGTATCGCGAACGTTCTCCGCAACGTAGCATGCCATCACACAAACTTTTTGCCCAAGTAATGCAGCAGCTCTGGGAAACAGATACCTTCACCATGAGGAGGTAGGACAGCGGGGCTCCACAGCAATGATGCGCACCCAAACGTGAAGAAGATGTACTGCATTGCGTTGAAAAGAACCTGTCAGTGAGTACTCGAACAGTTGTATGGGCAATGGTTATTAGTCACCCTGTAGTCTGGAACGTTCTGCATGGGCAATAGTTACAAGTGTACCACTTACAAAAGGTATATGCTTTGGATCCAGCCAATTTTCCACAACACATTGCCTACTGCACGTGGTTCCTGCACTCTTGCATCAACCCACCACTGTTTCCACACTGAGTACTATGCACAGATGAATGTAAGTTTGAGCAGTGGAATGCCCCCCTCTCACTTTAACAACTTTGTCAGTCAGATTAACATTCATATTTTAGGTCACGATCTCAGTGTTCCCCAGTAGTTAATTTGTTATGTGAGGTTTATGACACTTTTAGGGGGGGGGGGGGGAGATTATGGGCAGAATGTTCTTATAACTGCATGTGTAGCCCGTTGAGAAATTATACTCGAGAGGCCATAGCAGAGGCGATGGAGAATAGGGAGAGAGGATCTGATAGCGATAAATGCTGAGTGCAGCGACCTGGCCATGTGAGTGATTCTGGGAAGCAGTGCACAGTGAATTTTACCTGCTTCTGGCAGAGGCTCCCTCCTCCTTTCACTTAGCGTCAGACAGAAGGGCACCAGTTCATAAAATGTTTTATCTGGGCCATGCGGCAGTCTATCATGAAGGTGGAAATGAGTGGAGAAAGCCATTTAAGAGAGACTGCTGTAAATTGAGCTTTTGTGGGAAGGTCATAAAACCCTGTGCATTCTCATGTTAGAAGTTAGGATGACACGGACAGAGTGGCTGGTGTACATGTTTAGTGGAGGCAGAACTGTAACCCCCTCCCCCGCCCACTGTCCCCTGACACCACGAAGTCGCTAGATTCTTTTAGCTATTGGTGAAAACATATTTCACAGGCACGAATGGGAAACTTTTCAGCCTTCTTTCAGAAATTGGAAATCGTTGGCTTGGAAAGATTAGATCACTCCATAAATGTGGAAATGTGGTCCTGTCCAGGTAGATGTTTCTTGCCAAAACATGGCCATGCTCACCATGAGAACGACGTCTCCCTAATCTAAAACCGTTTTTTTTCAGATAAGAGAGATTTGGAATTGCTGATTGGCTCCTGTTAGGATATGCAAAGTAGGAGCTTGTCCCCCCCTCCTCCCAGCGTGGGAACTCCAGTGCTGTGTCTGGATTGTCTACCAGGCCAACAGAACAGTCAAAAGGGGAGATTCGATTAAATGATAGTTTGGTTTGTTTGTGCAATGTGGAGGCAGCTACGTGTTTGCTGATTCGGCTCCCATACTGAGGGTTGGTGGAAAGTGGCTTGCTTTCTTCATCTTCATCTCCTCCCCTGATGGAGAACTTCAGGTCATTCCCTAATGGGTGAGAGTTGTGATCTGTATCTTTTGTGGAGAAAGAGCCAGTGGCAGTTTCCAACTATACCGACAGTGGAACTGTATATCATCTTGGAGATATCACGTGTCATGGGGGTGGATTTATTTGTCCTGAGTCAGCAGTCTGACGTTTGACGATTCCAACACGCACCGTTGTGCCTGTGAGTCAAATTGATTTGGCCAGACCAGCGAAAGGGTGCACCTCACACTGAAATCCACCGGGATTTCAGAGCTCTGATACGAAAAGTTTCACGCGTTCTGATAATCAGAACGACAGGAGGCTTAGTTTGTATATTTTCGTGGATGCCTCAGAACATACAGTGCAACGCTCCTCGCCCACAGTGCGCCTTTTCTGCTGCCACCTGATTCGAGGTAAAAAGGTAAAGTATTGCTGCATTGGAGTAGGGTTGTTAAATGATAATCTCTGTTCTCAGGTGAACCATAGCTTATGGTATATTTGATCATAGTTGATCCCACCTGAATAGAGTTGGGCCTCACAGTAGATTAAATTTTAAAAAATTAGATTGCATTGTGAAAGGGATTAATTCATTGGAGAATTAATATAACTTCCAGCCAATGTATGCTTTGCCTATCAAACATACTTTCTTAACTCATCTGTGTTAGTCATTTCTGTATAAGATTTATCAGCTAGTTCTCCAGAAAGTTGTAGTTAGTAAAGGTCAATAAAACTTGTCATTTTTTGTAAACTTAAATACGCCACTGTTCTCATTCATAATTCCTCAGCTAATCATTGTTTTTATTTTATTGTGGTGGTACATGGGTACACCAACAATTTAAGGTTCATTCTCATTAAATTACTTAATTTTATCATTAATTTGAGTTCTGAAAGCAACCAAAATGCCACGAGTAAATTCACTAATATATTTATAAAAATTAAGGATGTACCACACGATTTGAAGGTTATTGCCAAGATAATATTTTTCTTTATGAAAAGATAACAACATTTAGCTTTACTAAGACATTTATTTATGATTAAAGCAAGTGACAGCTTGCAAGTTCACTAGGGACTGGGTTCTGAATTAGCGAAACAGCCATGTTTCGGCAGCGGAAAACCTTCATGCCACGCATGTTCAGGGATTTCAGCACCGGCTTGGTATTAACAAATTGATCATGTGATTGGGACGTACCTTCTTCCACTCAAGCTAACTTGTCCTGCATACTTGATCTTCCTGCCCGTTCTTGGAAGCTGTGCCACTGAATGTCCGTCAGGAAATGTGCTTTCAGAATGATGGTGCACCACGTGAATTCTCAAGTGCGGTTCGGAGACATCTCAACAGACGATATGGTGAACGATGGATAGGTCGAGGTGATCCAACCATATGGCCTCCGCGATCGCCGTATTTAACCCATATGGACTATTTCTTGTGGGTCCTATGTAAACTTTTATTTGCAAGATTCCTGTAGAGACAGAGCAAGGTCTGCTGGCTCACGTTCTGCCCGCTGCACTTGAAATTAAAGAGATACCAAGTGAGTGGAGGGTGTGTACCAGAATATGTTTCGTAGGTACAATGTCCGTAACAACGTCGGTGGTCGCCACATCGAGCGGCTGTTTTAATGTGCCGGTACTGCTCTGTATGTACAGAGTGCAGGGTTCTTTTTTGTTTTGGAATAATGTGAAAACGTAATGTTTAAATGTTAATACTTAAAAACGTGCTTAAGTAATAAATGGATGTTTCTTTACGTTTCCTTTTGAATTGTTATCTGATAATTGTACAGCGCGAGGCCAAATTCAGTTTCCCAAGCAGAACTGAATGAGTTAAACTCTGCACTGAAACCATCGTAGAAGGGACACAGTACGTTTATGAACATGGGTTCCAGTTCAAAATTGTATACACTGACACCCTCCTACAAGTCCTTGCAATTTGTAACGGGAATTTCCGAAAACCCTTTTAATGAGGGCCACCAGCACGGAGAGTATTCTAAGCACTATGGTCGCGCCACGCTGCAGAGGGACGAGCGGCACGGCAGAAGAAAGTGCCCAATGTGCATCCGTAAAACGCGTAACGGTAGATATCAGTTATCTCACGGTTAGCGTGGTAAGTGAATAAATGTTTGTAATTCAACTACAAAGTCGCTACCAGCAGACAACCTTCGAGCTGCTGCGACATCTCCTGTTGCACACATATAAGATATAATCAAAAGTACAAATAAACGTAGATAATTTCTTTTATAAACGAGTACACAGAACGGACAGTGGGAGACAAGAGCAGAGGGTCAGCTGGAGCGCTTGCAGAGCACGGCGATGTAGCAGAAGGCGCCGCAGCGCGGCATGGGCTGGTTGGCGAGGAAGGCGCCACCGTCCGGGGAGAGCGCCTGCACCAGCGGCTCCGGGGGCTGCAGGCCCGCCCCCGCGCCGCTGCCGCCGCCCCCACCACCGCCGCCCGCCCCCGACGCCTTGGACGTCAGGCCGCTGGAGCAGCCGCACACGCCCTTCGCGGACTCTTTTTCGTCTCCTTCTGCGTCCAAGTCGGCGCCCGGCTGGACACAATCCACCACATCTCGTATCGGTTTTGTGTTCACACTATAGGCTAGCACACTATATAATTTGGTTCCATTTTATAGTTCCGTCCCTCGAACGGTAAAAACCAACCCTTATAGTATCACTTCTTTGTCCATCCGTCTGTCTGTCTGTCTATCCGATTGTTAAAAACCCTTATTCTCAGGAATGGGTAGACCTGTCAAGTTGAAATTTATGTCACACGCTAAGGTGTATGGTTCCTTTGTGTTGTAAAACACGTGTTATTCCTAGTCAATGCATCAAAAGATATGGCCGTTTATGCCTCATATTTTGATAATCGCAGATTCACTCATCAAAACTTATAGCCTTCCCGTTGGCCTAGAATCGTAGGACTTGGCAGGAAGCAAGGTTTTACAGTAAAAGTAAATGAAAAAATACGAAAACTGTTAATTTATAATCAAATCGCAGGAAAAAAAAATCGTCAGTTGTTATCCGACTGTTTGTCTATCCGACAGTTAGAAAACACTTATTCCAGGAACAAGCAGACGCATCAAGTTGAAATTTATGTCACGTGTTAAATTGTATGGTTCATAGGTGGTGTAAAACACCAAGTTTCGAGGCCAATGCAACCGAAAGATAAGGCAATTTATGTGGCATATTTTCATACTTGCAGTCTCACTCATTAAAAACCTATAGCGTATTTCCCGGAGACCTGAAATAACGAAACTGAGCAGGCAGGAAGGTTTCACAGTACAAGTAAAAGAAAAAATCCGAAAACTGTTAATATGTAATAATCTCATACGAAATAAATTTTTGTCACTTTTTATTCGACTGTCTATCTGTCTGTCTGTTAACACCCCTGATCCCCATTAACGATTAGACCTATCCAGTTGAAATTTATGACACATACGAAGGCTTATAGTCTCTTGACAGTGTCCAAAATTTAAGCTTCTATGTAAATGAAATCAAAAGATGTCACATTTTTTATGTTTGCAAACTCACTGGTCAAAACCTAGAGCGTATTTCCCATTGACCTAGGATCATGAAATTTGGCAGTAGCTAGGTTTCAAAATATACGTAAACAAAAAATTCAGAAAACTGTAACTCTGTATTTATAGCACACCAAAAAAAATATTTCTTTCCTCATTAGTTATCCGACTTCAGACGTAACGCTAAAACATTCTCGAAAGACTTGGAGTTCTCGGGACCGATATCATGCCATTATCAATGTCGATAAAAGGCAAAAGTCGTCGAGAGTCTCTATTCCCGGAATGGATGCTCGCACCTGGCCGATTTTTATGCCATATACTCGCTGGCTACTGCAGGTAGTTTTGAACTGAACATTGTCTGACTTACAAAACCCTAGAAATTTTGACCAAACGTAAAGGTTGTCAGTGATACTAAATTTAGCGCCCACACACTCATTGTTGTTGTTGCGGTCTTCAGTCCAGAGACTAGTTTGATGCAGCTCTCCATGCTACTCTATCCTGTGCAAGCTTCTTCATCTCCCAATACCTACTGCAACCTACATCCTTATGAATCTGTTTCGTGCATTCATCTCTTGGTCTCCCTATACGATTTTTACCCTCCACGCTGCCCTTCAATACTAAATTGGTGATCTCTTGATGCCTCAGAACATGTCCTACCAACCGATCCTTTCTTCTAGTCAAGTTGTGCCACAAACTCCTCTTCTCCCCAATTCTATTCAATACCTCCTCATTAGGTATGTGATCAACCCATCTAATCTTCAGCATTCTTCTGTAGCACCACATTTCGAAAGCTTCTATTCTCTTCTTGTCCAAACTATTTAACGTCCATGTTTCACTTCCATACATGGCAGAACTCCATACAAATACTTTCAGAAACGACTTCCTGACACTTAAAGTCTATACTCGATGTTAACAAATTTCTCTTCTTCAGAAACGCTTTCCTTGCCATTGCCAGTCTACATTTTATATCCTCTCTACTTAGACCATCATTAGTTATTCTGCTCTCTAAATAGCAAAACTTCTTTACTACTTTAAGTGTATCATTCTCTAATCTAATTCCCTCAGTATAACCCGAGTTAACTCGACTACATTTCATTATCCTCGTTTTGCTTTTGTGATGTTCATCTTACACCCTCCTTTCAAGACACTGTCCATTCCGTTCAACTGCTCTTCCAAGTCCTTTGCTGTCTCTGATAGAATTACAATGTCATCGGCGAACCTCAAAGTTTTTTTTCTTCTCCATGGATTTTAATACCTACTCCGAATTTTTCTTTTGTTTCCTCTCGTTGCTCGCACATTAACTGAAGGCAGTAAAGCAAATGCTTACTGAACTCCTTTCCAAATTTTCGTTTGTAAGAGAGATGCAAAGCTATTTGCACCACTGCGAAGATACAGATATTACTGCCAGAAGTGTTGAGAATCAGAAAAAATCGCTACAATGAAATAAGGCTGGATGGAATCCTTGTCAGTTTCTATACAGAATTTGTAGCTGCGTTACCACCCATTTTAAGGGTAATAAATGGTAGATCCCTTGAACAAAGTTACTGTACTGACTGATTGGAAGAAACGTACAGGTAACGCTCGTCTACAAGAAGGATAGGAGATTAATCCCCAATTCTACTATCCAATCCATTGACGTACATCTGTTGTAAAACCCTAGAAAGTATTCTGAGCTCAAGCATAATGATGTATCTTGAACACAATAGCCTTCTAGATGTCAGCTATCATGAATTTCTGGAACACAGATCAGACGAAATCCAAATTGCTCTTATTCTTCTTGACATCAAAGAGCTATAGATCAAGGAAATCAGGTAGATGCAGTTTTTGTTGACTTTCCGAAAGCATTTCACTCGGTTCTACACTAGCAATTATTAACAAAAGTAGTACTGTACACTGGGGTGACAAAAGCTATCGCATAGCGATATGCAAATATATATATGGCTGTAGTATCGAGTATACAAGGTATAAAATGGCACTGCATTGGTGTAGCTGTCATTTGTACTCAGGTGATTTATGTGAAAAGGCATCTGAGTCATTATGGGCACACAGTGGGGATTAACAGACTTCGAAGGCGGAACGGTAGGTGGAGCTAGATGCATGAAACATTCAGTTTCGGAAATAGTTAGCGAATTCAATATTCCGAGATACACTGTGATAAGTCCGAGAACAGCAGATTTCAGACCACCTCTCACTGCGGAGAACGCAATGGCTGACGGACTTCATTTAACGACCGAGTAGCGGCGTTTGAGGAGAAGGTGTCAGTGTTAACGGACAAGCAGCACTGCGTGAAATAACAGCAGAAATCAATAGGGACGTAAGACGAATTTATTCCTTCGGACGCTGCAGCGAAATCTGCCGTTAATGAGTTACGTCAGCAGACGACCGACACGAGGGCCTTTGCTAACAGCACGACACCGTCCGCAGCGCCTCTCCTGGACTCGCTGCCGTACCGGTTGGAAAACTGTGGCCTGGTCAGATCAGTCGCGATTTCAGTTGGTAAGAGCTCATGGTAGAGTTCGAGTGTAGCGCAGACACCAAGTCATGGACCCGGGTTGTCAACAAGGCACTGTGCAAGCTGGTGGAGGCTACAAAATGGCCTGGGCTGTGTTTATATGAAATGAATGAGGTCCTCTGGTACAACTGAACCAATCATTGACTGGAAATGGTTATGTTCAGGTACTAGCAGACCATTCGTAGCCATTCATAGGCTTCACGTTCCCAAACAACGATGGAATTTTTAGGATGACAGTGCACCATGTTACCGGGCCACAGTTGTTCACGACTAATCAGGTCATTCTGCGCAATTCGAGAGAATGATTTGGTAATCCAGATCGTCCGACATGAACCCCATAGAACATTAGCGGGACATAATCTAGAGGTCAGTTCGTCCACAATATCTTGCACCGGCAACACTTTGGCAGCTATGGACGACTATGGAGGGATCAGGGCTCAGTATTTCTGCAGGGGACTTCCAACGACTCGTTGAGTTTTTGCCACGTCGAGTTGCTGCACTACGCTGGGAGAAAGGGGGTCCGGAACGATATTAGGAGGTATCCCATGACTTTTGCCACCTCAGTGTATAGGGTATAAAACAAAATTTCTGACTGGGTTGATGATTTTAATATTGGATGGAAAGTCATCGACAGAAGCAGAAGTTCAAATCGGTTCAAATGGCTCTGAGCACTATGGGACTTAACTTCTAAGGTCATCAGTCCCCTAGAACTTAGAACTACTTAAACCTAACTAACCTAAGGACATCACACACATCCATGCCCGAGGCCACACAGGCCGGCCACAGAAGCAGAAGTAGCTTCAGGCGTTCCCCCAGGAATTGTGTTGAGACCCCTGTCGTCCATATTGTATATTAATGACATAGCAGACGACATTAACGGAAACTTAAGATTTTTTTGAAGGTGGTACAGTTTTCTATGAGGAAGTACTAAAGTGCTTTCTGACAAAAGGTGAACAAATATCCAGTCAAATTTTGATGCAAACATTGGCAACTTGTTTTAAATTCTCAGAAATGTTAATCGCTATACAACACAAAACGCACAACAACGGTATCTTACTACTACATTAGTGATTCACGATTAGAATGAATCGACTAGTAAAAATGTCTGGGTGTGACATTTCGTAGGGATGTAAAAAGGAATAACCACAAAGGTAGAACTGAAGGTGAGGCAGTTAGTAGACTTCATTATCGCGGCGCGATACTTTCAATAGAAGTCTAAAAAAGAACTGCATCCCATAATAGAGTATTTATTAAGTTTGTGGATCTCGATCAGGATAGGACTAATAGTGGACACTGAAATTAGGTTATACAAATAATGTGTTTATTTAACTTACGATATTAACAGATAGTTTTTTAAACCTGAAATGGCAGACTTTTGAAGAGAGACAGAAACCATCCCACGAAAGCCTATATAAAAAAATTTCTAGGGCCACCGTTAAGTGAAGAATCTGGAGACATTTTTCATCCCCCTACGTATAGCTCCATTAGAAACGTAGCAGACAGGATTAGACTCACTACAGCATGTACAGAGGGGTTTAAGCAGTCATTCCTACCGCGCTCCATATGAAATTGCAACCAGGAAAAAACCAGAGCGTGCGGTACCACCCTAAGTACCCCCTGCCATGCAATTCACAACGGTGTAAGAGTGTTTGTACCTGTAGATGTAATCTAGCTACAACCAAGTAGTACACGGTCCAGTAACGTTAATGTGACCACCGCCTATATCCGTGTCAACGCGCAATAACAACTCATAGACAGCAGTTGGCAGCAATTGCAGTCGAGGGTATATAAAGTGTTTCGAGGTGGCACGGAAAACGGTGCAGTCGATGTCATAATTCGGAAACGGAGTGATTTACCTGACGTCAAAAAGGGGATGATCATTGACTTTCGGGTCAAGGGTGAAAGCATTTCCGAAATGGCTAAGTGTGTACACTGTTTGCTTGCCGACGTGGTTAGAGTGTACCATGCGTGGCAATATGGCGCTATCCAAAACCAGCGCTGAGGCAATTATAGTGCACCAAGGGGCATAGCTGACACGGGTGAACTACGGCTGCGAAGATGTGTACGGGTGAATAGATGTGCAACTGTTGAGTGTCTGACCGCCCAGACGAACCAAGGGGCTACCAACAGTGTCTCCTCAACGACCGTTCAGCTTACGGTGCTGCGTATGGGCTTCCGCAGCTGGTGCTTGGTTCAGGCATCATGCTGACTGCTATTCATCGGTAACAAAGGGTGAAATGTGCACAGCAGTAGAGCATCTGGACGTACACCGAATAGCGACAGGTGACCTTTTAAGATGAAACACGTTTTATGCTCCATCGGATAGATGGCAGTTGGCTCGTACAGCGTGAAACGTCTGAAAGAAAACATCCTGCAACAATCCTCGGTAGGGTCCAGGACGGAGTGTTGCGATCTGAGGAATGTTTTCGTGGCATTGCCTGGGTGATTTCGTAATTATGGAAGTATGCACCTATCCTTGGGGACCATGTCCACCCCTACATGCAGCCTGTTTTTCCTCAGCACGGACGTATCTACCAGTAAGACAATGCAACGTGTGACACAGCTCGCAGTGTGTGTGCTTGGTCCGAAGGGCACAAGGATGAGTTCACCGTGCTGCCCTGGCCATCAAACTCCCCGGATGTAAACGCAATCAAGAATCTGTCGGACCACTTCGCTCCAGCCGTACACATCATGAATCCTCAACCGAGAAATCTAGCGCAGCTAACTACAGCACCGGAGTCGGCGTGGCTCCACTCCCTTGTTGATGCTCTCCTGATCCATTGGCTCTGTTCCTGCACGCCTCGCAACGATCCGCGCTGCAAAAGGTGATCATTCAGGCTTTTGACAGGTGGTCACATTAATGCGATTGGATAGTGTACGTTGGAAACTATTATTTAAAAATATAATTAATTCCTTTTAAACGTTTTTAGTGACATTATTAAGTGAAATAATCATATGGGACAAAAAATTTGTCATCCTTAGAGCACCTCAGGTTAATACTTCGTAACCCAGCCTGTAGCCTTGATAATTACCACAATTCTAACAGGAAGAGAGAGAACATAATTTTCTTCAGGTATGTGGTGTCCATCTGAGGGCACTCATTGATGATCAGATAAAGGGGAACGACCAGATTGCAGCCAAGTTGACAGACTGTTATCCGCTGATCCAAAAAGATCCAGACTTTTCTGTATGACTAAGATCGGGAGATATCGCGCTGCATTCGAGATACGGTAAGGTGCCTGAATACTCGTCAAATCAGGAACGCATGCATGCAGCCCTGAGAACATGACTGTTGCCAGCTTTGAAAACGTGAGCGTCCACAGCATACTCATCTCATGAGATAGATTAATGGGCAACATTTCGTAACCGATAATGTTGAAACAGACATCCTCGCTCATGTTTACGGCAACCTTGAATGAATAGGCGCAAGTTATGACGCGAGAAACACCCGCAAAAGTCACGGAACTACTTTTAACCTGAACTACATTCTCCACTCACTGCGTGTTAACCCTCTGAGTCTTTACAATATGAAAAAAATATAACTTTAAAATTTTTCACTTAAGTAATCTTTGTTCTGTCGCTGGATTAATCGTATAATAATCCAGGACAGAAAGAAGGTCAACATCTGCCGTATTATCAAAAAAAAAAAAAAAAAATGGCTCTGAGCACTATGGGACTTAACGTCTGAGTTCATCAGTCCCCTAGAACGTAGAACTACTTAAACGTAACTAACCTAAGGACATCACACACATCCATGCCCGAGGCAGGATTCGAACCTGCCACCGTAGTGGTCTCGCGGTTCCAGACTGACGCGCCTAGAACCGCTTGGCCCCACCGGCCGGCTGCCGTATTATCATATGTCTTTAGACAATGCAGAAAAGAGCACAGTCGATCGCAAAATCCGTCGTTTTATGACAGCGGACTTATTATCATCAGTGTGTTATAGGCAGTCATGTAGACTCAATGTAATAATAACGACACATATTCCCATATAACTTAGGCATGTACAAGCATTAGTCACAATCAATAATCTTTTTAATGCTGTATAACCGCACATTCCCCAAATAAAGTACAAATGTAAGAAAAGTTTGATTTTATCTGACATAGCACAATGTGAAACTATTACGTATTTATTGAAACTGATGTTTATAACTGCTATCGAAATACTAATATTTTTATTGTTTCAATGTACACTGCCGGAAAAAAATGGAATACCCAAAAGAACAATGTCATTTTGTTGACAAGTAGTTCATCATTTTAGGAGTATATGATGAGAAATTCAGATAAAATGAAACACAGGTGACACAGTGAAGAATGCCCAAACAGTCGCACCAGTCCACAGTGTATCCCGCTGTAATGCCAATGCAGGCTTGTGTTATTGCTTGCAAACTGTCATAAAGGTGTCGGATGGCTTCCTGTGATAGACTGACCCAAGCATTTTGCGGCCTTTATTGCAATTTTGTACTGCTACTTGGAGGCCCTGTAGAACGAGTAAGTTCCCATTTGATCACGTTCCACAAGTGCTCAGTTGGCAAGAAATTTGGTGATCTTGTTTGCCAGGGCTGTTGTTGTGCACCATGAAGAGCAACTCGCGTCACAGCAGCCATATGTGGACGTGCATTGCTGTTCTGAAAGAGCACGTAAGGCTCCCGTGAGAGAAATGGCAGTAGCACGGGGATAACAGTCTATGCATTGTAGCAGACACTGGTTACATAACTGTGCAGAAACACCAAACGTGACTACCAGTTGTAACTGACGGCCGCCTACGCTCCAGAATAGGCAGCTAAGCCATATACGTGTACGTTCATCACTTGCGTAAAGACACAACCTACTCTCAGCATCACTGAAGACAGCAGAGCGCCTTTCCACCCTCTAGTCGACCATTTCCCGGCACCAGAGTAAACGTGCTTAGTGGTGTCGTGCTCTTAGTGATAACCTTGTCAAAGCACATGTGATATTAATGCTGCTTTAAGCAGGCGATTCGCCATGATCTCTGATCACATAGCAAGTGTGGCATGTGTCGGGGTTGTTTCCCCTGGATGATGTTTGGACGACCACCTCTGCTCACACAATATGTCAGTATTGACGTGCGTCAGTAGTACATGGACGTCCAGCACCTGTTCTGCGACGTGGGAATCTTCCACAGACCACTGCTGAAAGAAGCAACACACCACCAATAAACTATTCCCAACATTTGCAGCAGTCCGTCGGTACGTCCGTCCATCTTCCTACAGGCCTACAATGCGACACCATTAAAATAGCTGAAGGTCTTCAATGGGAGTACCTACTTGTCGGCGATGTGTGGTTTTTACAATGGAATTAATGTTGCAAACGCTGTCCACCTCTAAATTCTGCACAGTTACTGCCAGCTGAGTCAACACAAAGGGTATACAGACAGGCCTCCTCAACGCCATCTGATGGCCTATGATTGTGATAAATGAATCATTATCACTAACAAGCCTCAGTATGCACATATTACACCCAGGTGCCAGTCTTTGAGGATGCTGCATTGTTTTCTCGCAGTGACGTCAGGCAGTTCCGACAGTTACCTCAAAAGTGGGTTTCACAATCAATGATTTGTCTTCCTAACAATGTGTAGACCTGCGAGTACTGACTCTATCGAAAATAAGAGAGAAAGTTGAAATTGTAAATAAATAGTTACAGCTGACATGCAATCTTGATGAGTAGGCCCATTCTAATACTATCTGCAGGTGACAGTTATACCACTAAAGCCAACAAAAGACATTTCATTACTCGTGAGCAAAGCTGGAAAAATAGTTGATGGTGTTACTAGTGGTTTATTGTAATACGTATACTGATATTACAAATACATTTAAGAGCGAATAACAGCCACAGAGCGAGTATTCGTTCACAATTAATATATACAGGGTGTGTCAAGAATGTATACACACTTTGAACTGACATAGACAATTTATTTCCCGTTCTACAAGGTTAAATATCTGTGAGAAAGTAATGTTACGTTTCTTCAACAGGTGGCAGCAGTGGCAAGGAAGTAACTGCAACATGGCGGACTTGCGTTTGCGCTTTGAAGCGCGGAAGCAGATAATTAAGTGGTACTGGAAGTTTGAGAATGTAGCTGCGGTTCGAAGACTGTGGAGAAATGAGTATGGTACAGAACCACCTTCAAGGTTAGCAATTACATGTCTACGAGACAAATTCGAAATTCATTGAACAGTGTGTGATGTGCATAAAGGTCGACCTAGTACAGCTACAAGTGATGATGCCACAACTGTGGTCTTGGAACTGTTTCAGCGTTCGCCTCAAAAATCTTCAAAGCAAGCGGCACGTGAGAGTAATGTAAGTGCTAGTAGTGTGCTACGCATTCTGAAGAAAGGCAAGTTTCGTGTGTACATTTCAAGGCTGATGCAACAGCTAAGTGACGACGATTCAGATCGAAGGTTAGAATTTTGTGAATGGGTTCAGGAGATGGTGAGACGTGAACCAGGATTTATGTGTAGCATAATTTGGTCGGATGAAGCTCAATTCAAACTCAATGGAACTGTCAACAGGCACAATTGTGTGTACTAGGCTGAAAATAATCTTCACATTACAGTTGAAAAGGCTGTGAATTTGCCTGATGTAAATGTGTGGTGTGGTTTGTCTGCAAGGGGACTCATTGGGCCTTTCTGCTTTGAAGGTACTATTACTGGAGAAACGTACCTAACAATGCTTGCTGACTCCATATTCCCTGCCATTCGTGCATCATACGGTAATGATGAGTTTTATTTCCAACAAGATGGCACCCCGTCGCACTATCATAGGGACATACGAGCATACCTGGATCACAATGTGCCAGGCCAGTGGATAGGACGCAGGGGACCAATCGAGTTTCCTGGACGGTCTCCAGACGTCACGCCACTGGACTTCTTCTTACGGGGCACAGTAAAAGATGAGGTGTACAAACGTAAACCACGTAACCTGGACACACTTCGGAATGAGATTCAGGTAGTGTGCACAGAAATCTCATTGGACACTTTGGTATGATGTACGGAATCAGTGGTGAGTCGTACTCAGAAATGTATTGGTGCTGAAGGCCACCAGTTTGAACATTAATCACATTTGCAAAGTACATTTATTTTTACAATTGGACTTTAAGCTTTCCATTTCCAGAAATTTAACATTGTAGAACGGGAAATAAATTTTCTATGACGCTTCAAAGTGTGTATACATTTTTTTGAAGCACCCTGTAATGTAAAACAAAACATTATATCCGTCTTACAAAAGAGAGATAACTGTATAAGATGTAAAATATAACCTATATCACTACCCCAAATAATTTTAAGATATAATTTGGAATAAGTTACCTTGTTTGTTTTTGGCCTCTTTTGTCAGCAGTCTTGCAACTGTAGTGAAAGCCTAATATGGACCAAACGCATTTCGCTTTATTCTAAAGCATTTTCAGCGGTCACTGTAGCAACATACGGTTTTTGCTTTTAAAATTTTGTTTGCGATGATCGTGAACGCAAGCTTTAACTTACCACTATAAAAAGAATTAATTCTTATCGCTACCAACGTTTTTTGTTGTTATTTACGTCAGTCTTCTTGTTCTTCCCCATATATCTGTTAGATTTTGGCACATAGCACTTTTACTAACACTAAACATATTCACGTTTTTGTGTTGTCAAGAACGATTGTCATCTCGCCTTTTGTGTGTTTTGTTTTACTGTTATGTGATGCATTCATCTTTTGTTTTTTTTAGTAGGAGTGGGCTCCGTGTAAGTGAGTGTTAATATTTTCCGATTGGTGTGTGTGTGTGTGTTTGTGTGTGTACATATGTATTATTACAATTACGGAAGATTGTCTTGTGTATTTGTGTGTGTGTGTGTGTGTGTGTGTTTATAAAGGAAGCTACATGTCTTAACAACTGTGTGTGTAAATTACTGCAATAATACAGTACAGTGGTGGTTGATCCAGGATGGGATTATTGCCTAGTTTGTAGTATGGAAATACAATATGCAGTATTAGTGGAGGTACTTGGATGACATCCTCTGCTTGGCAGATCAGGTAGAAAATAAAATAGGAATAACTACATGTGGACATAAAAACATTAGACGAAAACATTAAGTTCCCCTTAGAGACAGAACAAGCAGGCAAAATAAACATTTTAGGTATATCAATTAAAAAGAAAAATATCCAACACTTATCCAGCATTTATAGAAAAAATACCATGACAGACACAGTATTACATGGATCATCTAACCACCCAGAGACTCAAAAAGAATCTGTCCTAAGATATATGTTCCAAATATCAAACCAAGTACCACGTGACAAGACAACCATGATAAGGAGCGGGACAGAATTATTTAGATAGCAAAAATTAACACATACCAAGAATTCCTAGTAAAAAAAACTGAACAAGAAAATTTGTAAAACGTAAAAATACAAAAGAGCACACAAATTCAGAAAACACAACATCCACCAAAAAGACAGGGTCTAGTGAAGCAGGGGATACAACCTGTCGGCTTTGACCAATGACGTCATGCATTACTCATAGATAATAATGTCTTCACTTTCAGCCATAGATAATAAAACAATTCTGTGTTCCGGAAAAGTGCTGTCATTGTACATTAAAATAATTGAATGCGATTTTAAAAGAGATCCCTACATATTGCTCAAAATATTCTTCGTGTGCATTTATTTAAATAATTGGTTGTTTGCAATTCATTCGGTACTTAATTTCATTTTTAATGATATTGAAGTAATTTGGACTATTAGTTTCTTATTTTAGGACAATTTTTAGTATCTCATTATCCTTTGTAGGTATGGATTTATGTGTTCTGATGACCCTGGGTGATTTGAGGGGGGCTATGGGCGTAAACATGTTGGCCAGGATTTGTTTTTTACAAATGTGTGGTCTCGTTGCCAAGTATATTCGATGTCGTGAGTGCGTCGAACATATGCGTCTCACAAGTGTATCTCGTCGCCGTACTCACGACTTATTCGTATGGCGCTGCAGCAAAGATCGGTTGTGGCGGTCCATTAGACGAGGGACGTGGTTCGAAAAATCTAAGCTCGCCTTGAGAGACATTATGAAAATCACGCACTGTTGGTGTTTGTGGTATCAAATGGCTCTGAGCACTATGGGACTCAACTGCTGAGGTCATTAGTCCCCTAGTACTTAGAACTAGTTAAACCTAACTAACCTAAGGACATCACAAACAACCAAGCCCGAGGCAGGATTCGAACCTGCGACCGTAGCGGTCTTGCGGTTCCAGACTGCAGCGCCTTTAACCACACGGCCACTGCGGCCGGCTGTTTGAGGTATCCTGTGTGTCCATAAATGTTGTGTAAGTAAGCGTACAGTTGTGGATTGGTACTCTATTTGTAGGCAAGTTTGTGCGGAATACATGAAATATGGGGGTCTGTTGGGTGGCAGGGTGTTACGGTCGAAATTGACGAGTCGTATTTTGGCAAAAGGAAGTACAACAGGGGGAACCTCCGGTGGGATTATGGGTTTGGGGGGCTGTAGTTTCAGATCAAGAGTGTGACGATGTAGTGTACTACTATCTACGTAAGAACAAACTGTTGTGGGTTGGCAGGAGAGCCAACACCGGTTTTGAGAGGAAGCCGAAAGGCACGCGTTTTTAGCTCACGCAGGCTGGCGTGAGGTCTGATGGAATACTTAACTTTAATCCATAAATGGTGAACATCGCTCTTGACGGTACATGTTTTACAGCATCAATAGTAACTGGTAATGGCGCCTTGCTAGGTCGTAGCAAATGACGTAACTGAAGGCTATGCTAACTATCGTCTCGGCAAATGAGAGGGTAATTTGTCAGTGAACCATCGCTAGCAAAGTCGGTTGTACCACTGGGGCGAGTGCTAGGAAGTCTCTCTAGACCTGCCGTTTGGCGGCGCTCGGTCTGCAATCACTGATAGTGGCGACACGCGGGTCCGACGTATACTAACGGACCGCGGCCGATTTAAAGGCTACCACCTAGCAAGTGTGGTGTCTGGCGGTGACACCACACAAACTATTAGTGGTAGTGGAGGCGAAAGAAACAACACATGTAAAATTTGTATCCTGTGCTTCAGTTGACCTATATGGTTCAACTGAACAACAGGATATTACTGCTAACGAAAACGAAGAAATCTACGTACGCTTAACTTGTATCCCGTACTGCATTTAACCAATACAGTTGGAATGAGGTTCGAGAAACAACCGTTATATATACGACGTGAGGTATTCTATGCTACCAATACTTCCATCCTTCCCCCCCTCCCCCCCTTCGTTTTCCACAGAAATAATACGATACAAACACGCGATATCCTTAACGTGAAAATACTACTTGCCTTAATATATGTCAACTATATTTTTCGTCTCTCGTATTCGTAATAAATACTCCGTGAAGTCATTGGTCAAAGCTGACGGGTTGTATCCCCTGCTTCACTAGACCCAAAAGACACACACCACCATCACCACCGCTGCACAAGGGCACAACACAGAAACAGAAACACAGAAATAATCACTAGTCGTGGAAAATGTAAGCACTCACTGACACATACAAAGCAATAGCAGAATCTCCCGTTACAAGCAAAACAAA
This sequence comes from Schistocerca cancellata, assembly GCF_023864275.1. Taxonomy (NCBI): domain Eukaryota; kingdom Metazoa; phylum Arthropoda; class Insecta; order Orthoptera; family Acrididae; genus Schistocerca; species Schistocerca cancellata. Next base: position 423,317,332 of record NC_064632.1, on the reverse strand, counting down.
CAAAAGACAAACGCAACCCGCAGCATAAAAACGAAATACACGAAATGGGGAGACGACAATGATTCTTCACAACATAAAAACGTGAATACGTGTAGTGTTAGTGTAAGTGCTGTGTGATAAAATCTAACACATGTACAGGGAAGAACAGGAAGAATGATGTAAACAACAGGAAAACGCGAGTAACGACAAGACTAAATACTGTTTATAGTAGTAAGTTAAATTATGAGAATTGTTCATGATCCTTGCAAAGAAAATTGTAAGAGAAAAAAAAGAAACACATATTGTTACAGTGGCCACTCGCGATGCTTTAGATCAAAGCGAAACGCATTTGTTATTAATAAGACTTGCATTACACCTGCAAAAGACGGTGTTTAATCGGTGCAACGTGTACAATGCGGAACTCTTAGACCATCATAGCATTTGTCTTCAGCCAGTGCAGAGAACCATGTAATGGTCCCAGCCTACTCAGTGGAAGTGAAACTGTATCTGAGCCACGAAACTGGCGAGCCATGAATGCGTTTCCCTGAGTTCAAAATAGTAATACGCATCCAGAGACTGCCATTAATATTCGATCACTTCATCATTTCTAGTAGTGTGTGTTTCATTTTCGCACATAAATTTAAAAAAGCTAATGTAAGTCCAATAAACGAAAAATGTGTTCTCTTAATAAGTAGAAACTGTGGTAAGTAATATCTACATAATAAGACAATATTTTCTTAAACAATATTTCACAGCTTAAATCTGTAGTGTCTTCACTATTCGGTCACCAAATAATTGTTCTTGAATACAGGAGTGATATTGGAACTCATTGCTTTGTGGGATATCTCTTTTTGTTTATAACCACTTTCAAACTTTCTCGCAACTTTCCAACATTTTTTGTAACGTTTCTCAAACCCAATTATTATCAATTCTCCTCCAATTTTTTAAGGTCTTCTTTCGAGTTTATTGCACTTCTCATGACCTTTGCGTCGAGTTCGTCTCATAAAATCTCTATTGGATTCACATTTGGTGTGGTGTCTAAATAACTTTAGAACATTAATAAAGAAGTCATTCTTTTACAAGATGTGATGCATGCTTAGAAAAATATCTATGTAGATTTAGTCCCCAATATTTTTGTAGTCTCGTCCATATTTAGTTTCAGGATAGTGCGATATACCCTTTCCTTTAACGCACTGCCAGTGAAAGTACTCTCTCCCACACTGTAAGACAAAATACAGATCCAAACTAAAGTCCTGTCGTATTTTACAGTGGGTTGAAAATCTTTCCCTTCAGTTCGCCTTCTGTAGCCATAGTTATACCTCTTCTTGAAAAGAAGTTGAAATCGCTCTGATGAGCAATTACAACATCATGCCAACATATAACCGTTTATTTAGTAAAAACAGTCATGGTCGCGTAGAAGTTGTTACTTTTTATTTGTGGATGACGGGTTTCAATCTACTACAGAGATCATCATCAGATCTACGTTCCTTGGTAATAGCAGGAATCGCTGACTTGGAACAGGCCGCCGTGGAACAATGCCAGCACAGATGGGCCTGCTCCATATCAGTGATTTCTACTACCACCAGTAAAGGAATGTAGGTCTGATGATGATTTCTGTAGTAAATCGAAACTGGTCATCTACGAATAAAAAATAACAACACATACATGACCATGACTGTGTTTACTAAATAATTATATTACTATTAGGTGGCTGTTTCCTAGAACAGTGGTCTAAAAATATTTTATGTGACCGTTTATTGCCGGCCGCGGTGGCCGTGCGGTTCTGGCGCTGCAATCCGGAACCGCGAGGCTGCTACGGTCGCAGGTTCGAATCCTGCCTCGGGCATGGGTGTGTGTGATGTCCTTAGATTAGTTAGGTTTAAGTAGTTCTAAGTTCTAGGGGACTTATGACCTAAGATGTTGAGTCCCATAGTGCTCAGAGCCATTTGATTTGACCGTTTATTGAGGTATTTCCTTGCGAAGTGGAGCCTTTTGCCTCGGTTCGCTTTGTTTATGTCCAAAATTCTTCCTCGACGCTCTTCTGTTGTACCCTTTTCACTCTTAACCCTAGTTGCATCTCTTGGTTGCTAGATTGTCGCAGCAGCTAAGGCTGAATTATAAATATACTTAATAGAGGTGCATTAAACGTATTTGAAGTTGCGAATATGAACAACCATCAGCTGTATAACGGAATGACGACAGTAAAAATTTGTGCCAGACTGGGACTCGACTCCGGATTTCCCACTTATTACGAGGGGTCACCTTACCGTTTGGCTATCCGAGCACGACTCACAGCCACACGCAGACTTCCATAAGTCGTCAGCCATGTATCTGCAACCTGCGCTGGTTCATCCATTGCGTATATTTCACCATTGTCGGTGGATAAATTCGATATTGCAGTACCTGTGTTATTCCGAATTAGGATGTAATGTTTCTTCGGACATGTACGCACGCACAGGCACTGCAATATGACACTTAGTAAATGACTGTGCTCAATCTTCTTCATTCCATGAACTAGCAGTATAACTTTGACTGGGACGCTTCGCATGGTGAAAAGAGTTCTCAGTGTCCTAACTTCATGTTAATTTTCATGCATTCCATTGTCATTTTGTAGACTATGCAGCAGGACATGTGATACTACTTTAATTATGTTAGGGTATTAAACTACAAATTAAAATAAAAACTCTTCCGGCTTGCATATGCTTTCCAGCATCATGTGAGACTGAAGTTACATTATCGACATTCAATCTGTTCAGGACTCTTTTCAGCATGCATCAGTTTTAATGCAATGCTTTTCCAACTGCAGTTATTGGAGGTTACCAAGACGGACGTGAACGTTAGGTAGGCTCCTCGGTTTGAAAAAAGGTGCCAGATGTGAGGTAGTACTTTCCAGGAAGGTGACTGGCTGTTGGGACCAGACGAGTAATGCCAACCTAATAGATTTGCGGAGTTCCCTGAGATTTCTTTTGTAAGACAGCTATAGCTTTTTGTAGGAACGGCCGTTTTTGGAGGTAATAGAAAATTGTGCCTACCCCAACAATCTTTTGTTTGTTCACAGCAACTGAGCAGTACTTTTATCAGTGTTCTGGCGCAGTCAACATGTGGAGTCTGTGTAGTTTAGTTGGTGTCCATTACAGACGACCTCGTGGCAGACGCCATGTTGGCGAAAGTCTGGCTCTAAGGCATCACACTTGTGAGTAGTAGAAGCCTTTGATAAAATCGAGTATGACGTTTATAACTCGCCAGATGTAGTAGTGCTCTTGATTCACGCTATCGGAAAGTAACCGCCGGGCCCTGTCTACAAAACGTGGCAAGATGCTACAGGCTATATGCTAGGTGGGACGCTATCTGGCTCCACTGTTACCCCAAATTCTTCTATTTTTAAATGATGCTTGATCACAAGATAAATCTGATTTTGAATGCCAATGCTCTCATTCCTTCCGATTTCAGTGTTTAATTTTTTTTCTATTTGTTTTTTCATTTTAAATGCAGAATATATTTCAATTATGAGTCAAATTTGGACTCATCCAATTGTTATGGTTGTGACATGGCCCTTCTTATTTACCTGTGTCCCATAATAATCTCTGATTAATCAATGATCAAAATGACTGATTCATTTAGATCTGTAATACGATTGAGCCAAATACTTCCAACGCCACAAGATATGACATCTCATGTTAGTGGAAGCGGCGGACAGGCGAAATGTCCACCACAGAGGGAACGATAACAAGTAACCAAGCAGGAACAAATATACCACACACAGTGCCCATTTATACAAGTCATGCACTTATGCTACCGAGTGTGAAAGATCTTGTGGTATCATGTACCAACACCATCCAAGGGATGTATTTAAACTGGCAAGGGAATTCTAAGTTTCCGACAGATACCGATAGCAGTCGTATGGGGACACGAGGATCCAATGATGCGCACCCACTGAGCTGTGCCTCCAGGGGCTCTGGAATACGAGCGTCCTCTGCCGCCACAATGTAGGACAGCCGGTGCTAGCCATGCAGTCAGCTTGCACTTGGAGCCTCTTCGCTACTTGATGCTTAGCAGACATTGCCAAGCAGATGTGCCTCATATTTGTTGCTATTGTATGAGCTGAACTCTTATTCCTTGCTGCATTATTTGTAATGAGTCTTTGTACATTTGGAGAACTACAAGTTCAGAAAATCTTCTGTTTACTGTGTTTACTTGTTCTCTTATCGTTTCTGCTCCTGTCCAGCTTTCCTACGACCCCATTTGGCACGCCGCTCTGTAGCCTACCTCCCTATAGCATTGTGTACGAAGATCCGTTACATCAAGACCGTTCCAAATTAATCAGTTTCAAAAATGTGCTTTTCTTAAGATTTATAGCGATTCAATGACCCTCAGTTATTTAACAGTTATCTCTCTATGGATCTGGAGTATTTTTGTGTAATTTTTAAACGTAATCATCTGAGTGACATGGAAAATCGTTAGAAACAGTGCCTGTTCGTATATTACTGACGGCCTGTAGAGCAGACTATACTTCTGCCTTGAGCGTAGCAACCTAAACGCCGATGCAGTAATGCTGTGTGTACTCACGAGCATGTGCGCCATACAGGTGAGGGGGACGTCTGGCGGCGGCGAGTCGAACGGCGGGCACAGTTCCCCAGCGCGCAGTCCGCTCACCATGTGGTACATGAATTCGTTGCGCAGCTTCAGGTCCTCCAGGGTCTTGTTGCATGATGACAGTTTGTGCAACCACTGCAGAGCCAACTTGCGATCTGAACACACCATAGACTGAGAAATCAATGTTGTACCGTCCTGAAATTACGTCTTGAAATGACAATTTGAGTAACAGTATGATAAAAGGTTGACGACAATACTGAATTTCTAACGAGACAAAACAGACGGAAGTCGAACACTGTCGCTTGCCATTAATGAGAAATATAATGTCTCAAACAAGGCCAAATAATATCGGAAACTGGTGAGGATGTGGTCAATAGTACTAATTACATTTAATAAAGAACACAATATCGTGTATGTTCCACAGTGTTAATTTGTTTTGCTATCCGGCTCTCAGCTTGCCATCTAGTGTCGATACTTTTCATTCTTTACACTAACGTTTGTACCAACTGTGTCACACAGAAAGATCCTACAGAATGAGACCAAACACAATGGAATGTTGGAACATTATAAGAGCAGTTATAGCAATTCAAAAAGCGTACTTTCTTGACAGACCAGAAAAGCCTACTTTACCTGAAGTCTACACAGGTAAAGGGTCATCAAACGAAGCTGAAACGTGAAAGAAAATGTCAGCATGAGTCGTCGATGACAATGAACGCAGTGTGAACGTATGAATTTACATGGGACAGAATGATAGCTGTAAAAGAAATTTCCTTATCATACCATGACGTTTGAGCTTGAATTGTACTGATTTTAAGTACTACGTTAAAGTATATATTTCATCTTGTGAAATTTGTTGTAGATAATCCATTGAAGATCAGAATGAATAATGACACCCCTAATTACAACTTCAGAAGAAAATTGGACTTATTCATAATTAACACAGAAGTGTATGAAAATGCTGTTAACAAAATATTTGATCGCGATATTAAGTGTTTGATCGGCAGAGAAACAAAATTTGAAACAAGTAGAAAATGTTATTTCCTTGCAACTCTATTCCATAGATGAATTTTTACGTTGAAACTTGGACCTTATTTCGTACAAAAGTGTCACATTCTTACTTGTGTAAGTATTGTGTAAACTCATTCGTTTCACATTATTACCATCATCATGCTACATGTACCTAACTAACCAAACAATTGACTTAAGTTTGAAACAATGAGCTTGAATGCTTTTCGGACTGAAGAATACCAGTATAGCACAGTAAGGAAAGGGCAAAGCGTGCAGAGATGACTCCATACTCCAATGAATGTGTTCCTGTTTAATGATGCTCCTTTGTGCTCACTGTCATTATTATTGTTATTATTGCTATAACAATAATAGTATTAATTATTATTATTGTTATAGCAATGTGTCCTCCAAATATCCTGTGTGTGATCAGTTGCACTCCAGTCATGATCTCAGCAACTCTAAAAAAAATAAATACATACTTAACACACTCAAAGTGATGTCAGAATACAATTACTTTCAGCTTGAGAATTAATATTTTCAGCGAAGCAATAGTCTCCACACGGACACCTCAGTATCAGCACCCTAGATAGTATTTTCGAAAATCGTTTAGAAAAGTCAGATCGTCAAAGAGTAACGACAAAAAAAATCAGACACCTACATGAAAACGTTACTGACTTAATGTGTCTAGAAAAAAATCTAAAAGGAAATAATAGATAAATTTAATTCAAAAATGAACAAAGTGATCTTTTGGGAATTCTTGCCGAAGTACACAATTTACAGATTATTGGGTATTCAATTGAGCTGACAATTTTACTAGCTCTAATCTTTAAGTAAGTTAGTTAATAACTTACTTAGTTAGCTTCATATTTTGTTGATAACTTATAGGATTAACTGTAATGATCTCGAACTAGTGACTTTACATTCACATTATACATTCACATGTAAATGTGGCTACATGCAGACCATTTGCATATTTTTTAATACAATTGTCAGTAATTCCTGTACACCACCTTTTACACATTACAATAACTGAAATTCTTGTACAGATTAGAAGAAATTGCCAAGTTGAGACCCTTCTGCTTTGATTTCACATTTAATTTTGCTATCTGTCAGCATTTTATGTCATTGGGTAAGTGATCAAAAATATTGACTGCAACAGTGTGCACCCCTTTTTGTGCTTAAGACAACCTTAATGTGGTATAATGAATGTCATTATTCTTCTGATAATGTAATTATGTACATCATTGTTCGTTTTGAGCTGCAGTGGATTATTTGTAAAAATTTTCATGAATATATTGTAAGGCAATAGTCAAAAAGCCTCTAAACAGATGTGGAAAGAAGATTGCAGGTGTGCATTACATATTATTTTCACTGCATTTTTTTCTTGAATATGAGTTATCCTGAAACATTTCCCCTTACATTACTGAATGAAAATATGCGAAATTTGTCAACTTACTGATTTGTCTCTCCCAAACCTTTGCAGTGATTTGAAGTGTAAATATAGCTGAATTAAAATTTTTTCTGAGATCCAAAGAATGTTTTTTCAGTTTAAATGCTCATCAGAATGAACACCTGAATGCTATGAAGTACCCACCCTATTTATTATTTCCTCGCCATCTGTTACACTTGTCATTGGTGTACTAACTCTACCTGTGTAGAACTGAATAGCTTGTGTCTGTCTGAAATTCAGAGATGGACCATAAGCATAAAACATTCAATGACACTTTGAAGAACACTGTTTACCATTTAATCTGTTGCCATATGTATGCTTGTATTGTATACTTGAATACAAATAGTGCATCCAGAAAAAGAACTAATTCTGCTTGTTATATTTTAGATGGAAGTGTATTACTCATACATGAAATAATAGTGGACCTAAGATTGAGCCTTGTGGAACCCAAAGTGTTTTCCTTCAATCAGAAGAATCTCCCCCAACTGTATTGGTTGAATTTTAAGTATAACTGCCTGCATTCTTTTGGTTAGATATGGCAATATCCAATGCATGGTTATACCATCAATTACATACAACATCAGTTTATCCAGGGGAAAATTGTGATTCACACTGTCATATGCCTTAAATAGGTTACAAAAAATGACATTTGGCGCTTAGTGGTTGTAATATTTGGTGAGTGCATGTGTAAAGGGCTTGCCCAGTTGAGCGACTTCTCTGAAATACAAATTTTTATTTATTGAGGCTATTATTGTTGCTCAAGTGGTAAATTATCCTAGAATATGTGACCTTTTCAAATATTTTAGGAAATGATCTCATTAATGACAGGGGCTGCTAGTTGTTGACATCTGTCCTATCATCTTTCTTACAGAGTTGTTTAACGATGGCATATTTTAATCTTTCTAAAAATGCCCAGAGTGATGCATTTCATGTTTCATCAAAGACGGTGGTTATTATATGGGAACGTCTTTAGTACTTTTTTGGAAATACCATCGAATCCACGCGAGATTTTATTTTTCAGGGAATACGTAAGTTTCTTCATTTCAGAAGGAGAAGTGGGTGAGACATTCAAATGATTGAATTTTATGTAAGTTGCTTGTTAACACACTCTTTTGATTCTTCTTGGACCTGTTTCTACGTACATACTCTGCAAGCCAACGTACGGAATATGATAGAGGGTAACCTGTATCATTACCAGTCATTTCCTTTCCTGTTACTCTCGCTAACAGAGCGAGGGAAAAACGACTAACTGTATGCCCCTGTATATGTCCTATTTTCTCGCATCTTATCTTCATAGTCCCTATGCACAAAGTATGTTGGTGGAAGTAAAATCGTTCTGCAATCAGCTTTAAATGCCGATTCTCTAAGTTTTATCAGTAGTGTTCCTCGAAAAGAATGTGGCTTCCCTCCGGGGACTCCCTTTTTGAGTTCCTGAAATATTTCCATAATACATACATGTTGTTTGAAACTACTGGTAACAAATCTGGTAACCTGCTCGGAACTGCTTCAATGTCTTCCTTTAATCCGACATAGAGAGTATCCCAAACACTGGGCAGTACTCAAGAATAAGTAGCACTAGCGTCCTATATGCGGTCTCCTTCACAGATGAACCACACTTTCACAAAATTCTTCCAATAAACCTAAGTTGACCGCTCGCCTTCCCTTTCAGTCCTCACACGCTAGTTCCACATCATACTGCTTTGCAGCGTTATGCCCAGATGTTTAAACAACGTGACTGTGTCAAACAGGACAGATCGAATATTACAGGTTCGTTTTTCTTACTCATCTGTTTTAAGTTACCTTCTTCTACGTTTAGGACTATCTGTCACTCATCACACCAACTAGAAAATTTGTTCAAGTCATATTATATCCTCCTACAGTCATTTAACGACGACACCTTCTCATAGATCAGATCATCAGCATCATCAGTAAGCAGCCACAGATTGATGCCCCCACTATACACGAGATCATCTGTGTATACAGAAGATAACAGCAGTTCTAATACATTTCTGTGCCAACGGCCTTGCCACAGTGGTAACACCAGTTCCCGTCAGATCTCCATAGTCAAGTGCTGTTGGGCTGGGCCAGCACTTGGATGGGTGACCAGCGCCGAGCGCTGTTGGCAAGCGGGGTACACTGGTACACTCAGCACTTGTGAGGCAAACTGCGGAGCTACTTGATTGAGATATAGCGGCTCTGGTCTCGGAAACTGACATACGGCCAGGAGAGTGGTGTACTGACCAAATGCCCCTTCATATCCACGTCAAGTGATTCCTATGAGCTAAGGATGGCAGGGCGGCAGGTCCGTACCGTTGGGCCTTCATGGCCTGTTTATGAGAAGTTTATTACATTTCAGTGGGAAATTCTGACAATGCCCTTGTCTCTGATGAACACTTGATGTCGAGAAAAACATACTGGGTACTATTACTTACGAAGTCTTTGAGCCATTCATATATCGAGGAACATATTCTATACACTGATACCTCCATTAACAGCCTGCAATGGAGCACCATGTCAAATGCTTGTCAGACGTCTCGAAATGTGGAATCTGCCTGTTGCTCTTCTTCCATATTTTGCAGGACACCATATGAGAGAAGGCCAATCTGAGATTCACAAGAACGATGTTTTCTAAAACTGAGCTGATTTGTAGACAGAAGCGTTCGTGTCTCGAGGAAATTTATTATATTTAAAATGAGAATTGAAGAATTCTGCGGCAAACCAATGTTAAGGATATTGGTCTTTAATTCTGCGGGTCTGTTCTTTTTACCCTTCTTATCTACTCTTCTTACCTACTCTTCTTACCTACTCTTCTTACCTGCTCTTTTTTTCATTCACTTGGAACTTTGTGCTGGGCGAGAGGTTCGCGATAAATGCAAGCTAAGTAAGGGGCCAGTGCAGTAGAGTCCTTTTTGTAATATCGAACTGGGATTCCATCTGGTCCTGGTGACTTATTTGTGTTCAACACTTTCAGGTTTTTCTATATGCCAGGAACGCTATTACTATGTTGTCCATATGGGAGTCTATGTAATGATCAAATGACGGTATGTTTTTATGATTCTCCAGCACGAACTATTTTTTAAAAACGATATTGCTTTCTTTTGGTACCTCCTATTACCACACAAGACTGGTCAACGAGTGAGTGGACAGAAGCGTTAGACCCACTCAGTGACTTTACATAGAATCACAATTTTCTCATGTTCTCGGTTAGATCTTTTGATGAGGTATGACAATGGCAGCTGTTGTATGCTCCGTGTATAAAATTTTTTACTTAGACACTAATCTCTACTAACCCCTACTTGTCATCATTTGCACATTCTCTTTTGAAATGAAAGTGCAACAGCCTTTGCCTGCTCAGAATTATTCTGGATATCTTTGTTAATCCACAGTAGTAGGGTAAAGGCGATCCTACTGCATTTTGTTTGTGCAGATTACCTACAATCAGAGACAAGCATATATTCAAGGTCAAACGTATTGTTCTGTTAACTGGTTTATGAACCCCTCACGCTTCATTTATGACACCCTGGGGATAATACATCCTTCTGAGAAACTCCCACACCTCTCTCTCCCCCTCCTCCTCCCTGACCCCTCTGCAAGATCCCCACCCTCCTCTCCCCCTTGTTGATACAAGCACACTTTTGATATCAAGTTGATTGACTAATTAATTAAATCGATCCTTTAATTAAATCTCTCACTCTGGGAAAGCATCTGGCCTTCCTCTCCCATTCCCCACCTACCCTCCCCATCTGGAAATTGGTTGGCAAAAGACTCAGTCTGTGCTGGAGAGGAAGGATCTCATGACACAAAATTTAAATCGCTGTCAATAATAATAATAATATATTGATGGATATTCTTTATGTAATCAGTTTGCATGAAATACGGCTCCCCCACATGTGTAGAACTCACATCTGCCCCATTTCCCACGAGGTATTTACTATAAGCACTGAGGAATGGAATGAAGTGTAGTATATTAGCCGCCATTTTGGGTCACCTCCGCATGTATCTGCCGGGTGCCGCCACACCCTCAATGTCCTAATTACAGATCATGAAACTAAATACCACGGACCGAATGCTGGCATTCTTTAGTCTCGTGGCCCTGAACAAAGCATAAAGTGGCGGCATTCTTTTGATTGGGATATTCCAGATCCACTTCCTGTCTCTGTTTCTCACAAGTGACTATTTCCTGTTTCTATGTGAAACAACACCTCCAAACATACAGACGAAAGTTTCCATTCCTCCTCAGCATACTGTGTTCCTATTGGCTAAAGGTGGTGACAAAGACAGAGTTGGCAGAGTTGTGGTATAAAAAGTGTCAGGAAATAGTCCATTTACATTACCCTGTCACATTCATTGTTTAACAATTTACAGATCGCTTAAAACACTTTCCATTACCTTAAAATGATTCTTCTTCATTATAAAATATTTTTCAACATTTAAGAATTATGCAAAACACTTTGCAAGTCAAGTAATTAAATTTCCACCTCAAATGGATTGTAGTGATAAATATATCCCTGGTCTTGCATGCCTTGATATTTGACTTCACACTCACCGCCCTCCAGTGCCCTTACACTGAATGTATCTGGTTTGAAAAACCCTCTGACCGCACCCACTCATGATCCCGTCTTTGCGCTAACTGCAGGGCAGCAGTGCTGGGAGCTGCAGTTGCACCACCCACCTCACACATTCCCATGCATGCAGGTAGCGACAGAGATCTCCATACACGGCTGGCTCGTGTGACATGCAGACTGGAAGTAGCACTAATCCCCAAACAAAGCGTCAGGTGATCGCAACCCTCTGCACTGTTGCTGCGACGGATAAGAGATGAAAGGAAGAAGGAGCTTTCCACTGTCACTAACATCAGTCGTCCTGCTCTAATTAGAGTGCTACGGATTGCCAGTGGAAACAACAAGAAACATCGATAATACTTACGTAAACTTTCCACAACGATCGCGAAAAATTCCACCTAACAAGGAATTGTGGAACAAGGGCGACATCAGCGCAATTTATTAGTGTGGGTTCCGTATATTCAGGGTCAAACATACATTCAGGGTCAAACATATTGCTCTCTTTTGACTTACAGGTCCTTAACCTATATTGTTCTGCTAAGAGGATTATGACCCCCTGGCGGTAATCCATACATAACTTATGTTTTGGTAAATGTGCGGCTGGTCCCGGTGGAGGTTCGAGTCCTCCCTCGGGCACGGGTGTGTGTGTTTGTTCTTAGGTTAAGTATTGTGTAAGCTTAGGGACTGATGACCTTAGCAGTTAAGTCCCACAAGATTTAACAAACATTTGAACATCTAAACATTTATTTTGGTAAATGGTTTTCCATGTCACCCCCACCCCTCCCCAACCTCTCAGAAGCCTGGCACCACTTCTGATATCAAATTAATCTACTTATTGACTGAACTGACTGAAAAAAATTGCCAATCAATTGTGTCAGTTTCAGTATTCAGGAGTTGCCTCAGATTATTTGAATAGCCCCCTTCCACAATTGTATCAATTTGATTCACTAATTAATTAATTAAATCGATATCCCTCAGTGTCCCTTGTCTCCTCTCCGCTTCTGGAAATATTGATTGATCGATTGCAGTGTATGGAACATTGCTAAAACAATTTAGACAATGTGTGGAATATTTTTTATTTAAAAAATTTAAAAGGATACAAAGTGGTGTATGGAATATAGTTTGCTTAAAGGATTTGTCAGGAAATCGATTGCAGTGTGTGAAATATTTAAACAACTGTAGCGCATTGTTCTTTCTGATTGTGTAAGGGAACACGTAATTACACTACCACAGATTGTTTAAACACATCTGAAAAGCATCCCTGTGTCACAGGCTCACAGGCTGCCCCAGCCATGCGACCCAGAACCCGTCGTAGCTGTCGGCTGCCTCACTGTGCAGGCCTGTGAAGCAGCGTGCTGAGGGCTTATGCGGTGGTGGATGGAACCGTAAGTGTCCGTGCTGGCCGCTATAAGTAGCACTGAGCTGATACCTCTCTGAACAAGAGCACACTTCCTGTCAACATTCACCAACATCTCAAGTGGGCTGTGTGAATGAACCAACCTGTCGGATACTAGAGGTGAGAGAGACACCCTCCTTCCAAAGCAAATACCTGACAGGGAATCGATACAGAAATACTGCTGAAGTTAATAAATAATTCATTTCTGGTCGCATGATCGTGATGGGGATATAAGGTGGAATACGGTAGCTAATTCACACACACAAATTAATGATGTTACGAAACTAGTAGCAGGGTAACTCGAAATACACTTTAAAGAAAGATCGTTGCATACGAAGAGACAGAGAGCTGTAGCTTGCTTTTCAAAAGAACTAGCATGATATACTTTATTCTGCCATGGACTCTAAAATGACTCAGCCTTCATGGAGCATTTTCTTTTGGTGCATTTCACGAACTGCTTCAGGAGTTATAAAATATGTGCAGAATATGACATTTTGAAGGTGTCATAAGTATTGCTACACAAGATGTGCCACATGAAATATTAGTAGGGTATACCACGTGATAGGATAGTAACAACAGCAAATACTACTGTAATGTACTGAGAAACGTGATTCATTCATGGATAGATGCATGAGATCACTCAAAACAGTCTTACATCCCATGTACTCACTTTCCAGACGTCCATACACAGAGCACACTGGTGTCGCAGCACTGCGCTAACGCTCAGACGGCGGGAGAAAACTACCGCCATAAACGTAGCCTATGGTCGCAACCGTGGAAGCTCGTGTCAGCCAGAGAGAGCCTGCCAGCCATGGAGGATCCAAGCCCCACGAGGATCAGAGTGGTAAGAGTTCGACTGCTATCAATACTCCCAGCACACACTTGTATTGAATCTTCTCAAATTTCCACATAGTATACTTGCAAACTTGCAACGCACGCGATCCCAAGGTGGCTCACTGCGAAATGGGTCTTTGTTCACTTTTCACCCGTCCAGGACGCAAGCCAAATTGTCATAAGCCATGGCAGACTGGAACTTTATTCAGCCCCTCTGAACTAATGTACAAAGGATGGGCAAGCCCCAACCCGGAACAAAGGCGTCCACTGAGATACTGTTTTCACCCGGAACCTGCCTGCTTGCTGCTATGCTTTCTACAGACATTTTCAGACCCACAGGAATATTGGGAACCAGGCACATATATTATCAGTGTAACTATAGTTAAATATTACGATTACTGCTGCAGTATGTCACCGAGCGATGTACTGGAAATGTCTCCTCTTACTGGCTGTGGTTCTGGAACGAATCTCAATATCTATAGCGCACATAATTTTCCACATATAATCTCTTGCATACTCTCGCGGCTGTCGACGTGCTGAATGTATACATCCCTTATGACATGACAAAGCCATTTTCTTTGCACTTCTTTTACCGTCCAACATATACACATTTCAGACAGTCAGTGTAGTTGTCGTTTATACGTGTACAGCACGCGAAAATATTACAGTAGCCCACTCTCACACTGGCTAGGTGTCTCGATTCTCCTCAGCTCTAGATAATTATTTAACGTTTAACTCTTCCAGTCAGCGCTTCCGAAAGGTGCTGCATCCTGCCAAGACTCTCAAACAAGTGTTGTAAAGCACAGGTGTCAGGCACCATGTGATAATCAATCGCGCTCAACCAGACACGGGGGTTGAAAAGACATCACCGATACGGGTTGTTGCATTGTAATCAACACCGCAGTCGATAGTGGAACAAGGAAAACTTGAGGATATGCTTACGGGAGCCGATGAGGAGACATTCTGTGTACCCATATCATTACAGCCGTATTATCCATTCTGTATGTAAACTATAGCAGATCCTGTTGAACCCACACATTGCTAGATTGTGCAGCTATTTACGAAATGAAGCTATCACCTCTTACGTTCGGATATACTCCTCAATGCGTTGAAATCACACTTCACTTCGTCAACTGTATCCTGCCCTTACGACTAGACATACGTAATTTCTTTTTACGTGAATAATAGTCTGATTACTTGCCACAAACGTCTGGTGACATGTCAGAACATAAACCTCAGTACATTTACGTTCAGATGCAGCAGCATAACATTTCTGACTTTCATTTATAGGTTCATAAATAAATAAATTGTGAAGCGTCCACACTCGCACCAGCTGGGTGTCGTTTTCGCACTACCCAGTAGCAAAAAGCCTCCCTCCATCACATACTGTCTATGAATAAAGGATGTAATTCCAATTTAAAAACCCCTAGCGTTTTTTCTTATTTTATCCATTTCACCACTTTCACCAAAGCTTTTCGTATTTTTGATACTTGTAAATCCAACCAATACACGATGGCGTCTTACATACACTGCGGTGCCAAAGAAACCGGTGTAGCCATGCGTATTCAAATACAGCGATATGTAAACAGGCAGAATAAGTCGCTGCGGTAGGCAACGCCTATATAAGACAAGTATCTGGCGCAATTGTTAGTTAGTTACTGCTGCTATAATGGCAGTTTATGAAGATTTAAGTGAGTTTGAACCTGGAGTTACAGTCTGCGCGCGAGCGGTGGGACAAAGCATCTCCTAGTTAGCGATGAAGTAGGGAATTTCCCGTACGACAATTTCAGGAGTGTACCGTGAATATCGCAAATCCGGTAAAACAACTGAAGAGAATCGTTCAACGTAATAGAAGTGCAACCCTTCCGCTAATTGTTGCAGATTTCAATTAATATCGTCTCAGCGTGCGAAAAATTCAGCGAAACATCTTCGATATGGGCTTTTGGAGCCGAAGGTGCACTCGTGTACCGTTCTTGACCGCATGACACAAAGCTTTACTCCTCGCCTGGGGCCGTCAACACCGACACTAGACTATTGATGGCTGGAAACGTGTTGCCTGGTCGGACGAGTCTCGTTTCAAATTGAATCGAGCGGATGAACGTGTATTGGTATGGAGACAACCTCGTGAATCTGTGGACCATGCATATCAGAACGGAACTGTTCATGGTTGTGGAGTCTCTGTAATGGCATGGAGCGTGTGCAGTTGGGGTGATATGGGACCCCTGATACGTCTAAATACGACTCTGACAGGTGGCACGTACGTAAGCATCCTGTCTGATCACCTGCATCCACTCATGTCTATTGTCCATTCCGACGGACTTGGGCAATTCCAGTAGGACAATGGGACAACCCACACGTCCAGGATTGTTACAGAGTGGCTCCGGGAACATTCTTCTGAGTTTAAACACTTCCACTGCCACCAAACGTCCCAGACATGAACATTATTGAACATATCCGGGATGTCTTGCGAAGTTCTGTTCAGAAGAGAACTCTACCCTCTCGTACTATTACGGATTTATGGACAGTGCTGCAGAATTCATGGTGTCAATTCCCTCCAGCACTACTTTAGACTTACGACGTCGTGCTGCGGAACCTTTGCGTTCCCGTGGAGGCCCTACACGATATTAGGCAGGTGCACCAGTTTTTTTTGGCTCTTCAGTGCATATTTAGATCGCTAAGTCGGGGTTTGTGTCAGTGCATTTCATGTATCCAAATCATACAAATTTCCGCTGACTAAGAAATCATTCCGAGTACAGTATGTATTTGAGGTTGCCCAGGAGCAGTTAATTTTCAGAGACCAAGAAGATGGGTGGAGAAACGCAAAACTACTAAAGTCTAAGCACATTTTTAAGTTCATGTTGTTAAGCACACCCACTCCTGAGGCAGTTCGTGAAATGCAGCTACAAGAAAATGCTCCATGAAGGCTGAGGCATTTTAGAGGTCATGGCAGAATGAAGTATCTCATGCTAACTGTTCTGCAAAGCAAACTACAGCTCTCCGTCTCTTTGTATGCAACGATCTTTTTTTTAAAGTGTATTCCGAGTCACCCTGCTACTAGTTTTGTGACATCATTAATTTGTGTGTGTGAATTAGCGACAACATTCCACCTTAAATCCCCAAAATCATGATCATGTGACTAGAAATGAATTATTTATTAACTTCAGCAGTATTTCTGTATCGATTCCCTGTCAGGTATTTGCTTTGGGAGGAGGGTGTCTCTCTCACCCTCTAGTAAAAATTGTTCAAATGGCTCTGAGCACTATGGGACTTAACATCGGAGGTCATCAGTCCCCTAGAACTTACAACAAACCTAACTAACCTAAGGACTTCACACACATCCATGCCCGAGGCAGGATTCGAACCTGTGACGTAGCGATCGCGCGGTTCCAGACTGAAGCGCCTAGAACCGCTCGTCACCCTCTAGTATCCGACAGTTTGGTCCATTCAGACAGCCCACTTGAGACAGTGGTGGACACTGAGAGCAAGTGTGCTCTTGTTCGGTGAGGTATTAGCTCAGTGCTGCTTATGGCGGCCAGCACGGACACCTACGGTTCCATCCTCCAGCGCACAAGCCCTCAGCACGTTGCTGCACAGGCCTGCACAGTGAGGCAGCCGACAGCCATCACGGGTTCTGGGTTGCATGGGTGGGGCAGCCTGTGAGCCTGTGAGCATGACGAGACAGAGGGATGCTTTTCAGATGTGTTTAAGCAATCTGTAATAGTGTAATTACGTGTTCCCTTACACAATCAGAAAGAAAAATGCGCTACAATTGTTTAAATATTCCACACACTGCAATCGATTTCCTAATAAATTCTTTAAGTAAACTATATTCCATACACCACCTTGCATTCTGTTAATTTTTTTAATAAACAGGATCCCACACATTGTCTAAATTGTTTAAACAATATTCCATACACTGAAATCGATAAATCAATATTTCCAGAAGGGGGAGGGTAGGCAAGGAAAACTAAGTGATTCGATTTAATGAAGTAATTAATTAATTAATTAAATTTGTAAGTGTTAGGAGGAGGGATATTCATATAACCTCAAGCAGCTCATGAATACTGAAAGTGTCACAATTGAGCTATTTCCAGCCAATTTTTTCAATCGGTTTAATTGATTAGACAATCGGTTTGATATCAGAAGGCATGCTGGGTTTCTGAGAGGGTGTTGAGGGTGTGGGTGTGACACGGAACAACAGGTTAAGGACGGATTATGCCCACCATGTCATAATCCTTCTAGCAGAAAAATAGGTTTGCCCCTGAGTGTATGTTTCCCTTGAATGTATGAAACTCACACTAACAAACTGTACTGATGTCAACCCTTTATCCACTTATCATGTATACCACAAATAAACTGTATAAAACACACGACCACTAACAGGTCTGAGCAGATGCATGGTTCTAGAAAAATAACTCCCTTAGTCAGTTTTATTGGGACTGTTGCAACAATATGTCTGCTTCCCACAGTGTCCAAAAGTCTTGTATCCTGGCCTGCAGACAACTAGTGAGTGATCCTAGCACCCCAAGCAACATTGGTGGGAACTTCTGGCTGGTGATCACATCACAAAGAGTGATGAGATCCATCTCCATGTGTATAGACAGACAAAAGTAAATCAAGTAATTAAATTTCAAAACCACTCGATATTTATCAGGGTTTATGTATGCAGAGGCATTTGAGAACACAAGCACCCCCCTCCATACACTGCCCCGAACACACATGATCAGGAAGGCGGCGAAACGCATACTGAGCAGTAGCTCACTACTCACTTGCCCATAGGGCAGTTCGAGGTCGCCACCTGGACAGTCCAGCGACCATAGAGCCGAGTTCGACTTCCTTTGATACTTGATACCTGGGAAACCACCTCTGCTCTCTTTCTGAAGTGGCTACTGAGGCATAGCATTAAGTTCTGCAGAATGCCCCCTTGTTCTGCATGTGGTTATTCGTTGTAAGCCATAAAAATGCAGTTCCCAAAGATTTGGAGGTCATCATGACCACTACCTGGAACACCACAACAGAGATCATATAACTGACTGCAATGTGCATCAGCAGTGTGATGAATCAATGCTCTTGGTCTCTTCAAAAGTGGAACACAGAGACATCTGCTATCCTGCCACTGTGGGACATGAGTTTAAATGTAGAGGTCTTCCCTTTGGAGAGCTGTTTGGAAATGCTCCTCAGTGCTGCACACTCTTCCAGTTTCCATATGTTGGGGTGTCTTCCACATTTTTGTCCATTCCTCCATCTTTTATTTCAACCATCCTGTGTGTTGTAAGAGGAACTTACATTACGCCATGCGTTGTCCAGCTGTTTGTGAGAGCCAATGGGTCAAAACATTTTAATATTGGTTTAGCTTTTGGCACAAACCTCAAAGTCATGGTAGGAAAAGAAAATGTAAGCAAGTGTACAAAGCTGTAGTCATACACTGCTTAGATGTGTTACAGCAAAAAGAAAAAAATATCAAACTGCTTATGGAAGAACAATACAAGGAACCTCTCTTGCGACTGGTAGTCTGTGGGAAAACCATTTTTCCTACAGCACAAGCAAGAAAACTTTACACAGGTCTGGGGAAGCGACTTTGTTCACTGACCACCTGCTCCAATGGACCAATATATGTGTATTTAATGGAATGACCACATATGTTCTGTATCAACATGCAAACAGTATTTGTTTTCGATATAATGGAAGTGATGCAGTAAAATTTTATCGAATTCTCTACCAGGAGACATTACTGAAGGAGATAAGGACATTACAGGGGGATATTTACAATCATTCGATATCATTGAAATGTAGGTGTTATACTTCTAATTTTCTTTGTGCAATTCTGCATGGTTACGAATTTCCTGTTGTACGTTAGTATGCTATGTTTTTCGTTTTGATCGCTCTTTACCTGTCAGCCTGCTAACCAATGGAACAGTACTGTTCGAGAATGACGGGACTTCCAGAGAATAAGCAGCGGTCTGTAACTTGGCGGGCGACATCTCTTGTTTATCGAAATCAGGTGGATTAAAATTCAACATATCAAAGACTGGAAGATTCGTTAGAATATGGCAGGAAAGAGATGCTTTGATGAAAGGAAAGTTGAGAGGTGAGCTCTATACCGTTTCTTCTAGGTATTGTGGGAAAACATATTACAGCCTGTCACATACATCCCGCGAAGTGACTGAAATGAGGAAAATAGGGGCTATTACGAAGGTTTCTACAGAGAGATATTCAGCAGCCGAAGTTTCATCTTTTGTTCTGTCGATAAATAAGAGACAGTGAGTTTTGTGTGCCTATAAATGGATGGAGTAACACTGTAGCAGTTAGACTACATTTACAACTATATATTCACTTAGCAAGCCATCATACAGTGTAAGATATCCTGTATTACTAGTCATTTCCTCTCTTGTTCCCTCGCAATTAGAGCAAGGAAAAAAGACTATCTTTATGCCTCTATATGAGCTCTGATTTCTCGAATCTGATTTTAATGGTCATTATGTGAAATGTATGTTGGCATCAGTCGAAACTTCCTGCAGTCAGCATCAAATGTCGGTTTCTAAATTTTCTCAATAGTGTTTCTTGAAAAGAACATCGTCTTCCCTCCAGGGATTCACATTTGAGCTATCTGGCTGGTGTAATCCAACTGCAGAAAAAAGTTACCATGTAAAGCGACTCTCATGATCAATTTAATTAATTACTCAATCAATTTGATATCAATGACATGCCGCCAGGTGGGTGGAAACGGAAGAGAGAGTACCACAGACGCCAACTTCTGCACCGCAATCGCTGTACCGTCCAGGTGGCTACGCTCGAGACGCCCTCTGGGTGGGTGAATATTGAACTACTGCTCAGAATGCGTTTATCTGCCTTCGTGATCACATGTCTTGTGGGAAACAAGTCGAGGAGGGTGCTTGTGTTCTCAAACGTTCCTTCATGCAAGAACTTCGATATATGGCGACTGTTTTGGAAGTAAAGTTACTTGATTTGCTTTCAGAATGATGGAGAACAGCATCAGCCATCTTTTTCTTTCAGGCTTTATTAAAGCTAATCTAGATTTCGGTTAGTTACTAGGCATTATCAATGCTGAAAGAATACAAGAAATACATAGTCAGGTGATAGTACAAAAAATTACAACTCGTGGGATAACCTATGTCGCTTGTACATTAGGTTACCTACCAGTATCTCAGAGTTTCCGTACATCTCCTAGGATCTCAATCCCCTGTTGTTCAGGCTCCTGTCACAGTTCATTCAAGATTACTGTATAATGAAGGTAGGCTTTGCAGCAGCCTCTATATGAACTACATAGTGCATAACATTCCTAGTAAAGCAGTACTGGTCTCTAATAAAACTTAAAATTTGCATAGAAATAACACAAAATAAAATAAAAGCACAGTTATTGACGTTGCTGTCTGACTTCCTCCCACATTTAATAGTTAACATTGTATGATGAAAAAAATCCAGATTCGCTCTGTGTGAGCCATTTGGTTTGTTATTCTTTAAAAACACAGAGGTAACTTCAGATTCATAAAATCTTTTAAAATATTTACAAACTATCTATCGTGCTGATGTGTGGCGCCATCTATGAACTATTCAGTAAGTAAGACGAACCAAATTCCCCATCGCCCCGATTAAATATAGAGAAAATAGTACAAAAGCAAAAATATTGCAATCAAATCAATTCTAATAGTCGCAGCATTCATCATAAGCCTCCTAGTGTTTTGTAAATATTTTAAAAGATTTTATGAATCTGACTTTACCTCTCTGTTTTTAAAGAGTAACAAACCAATTGGCTCACAAGGAGCGAATCTGGCATGTTTAACATCATTTAATGTTAACTGTTAAATGTGGCAATAAGTCAGACAGTAACGTCAATAATTTTACTTGTGTTTTATTTTGTGTTACTTCTATGCAAATTTCAAGTTTTATTAGAGACCAGAACCTTTTTACCACGCATTAAATAGTTTATACAGCGGGCGCCATACAGCCAACCGCTGTGTTCTCTGCAAAGCCTACCTTCGTTATTCAGCAGTCTTGAGTGAACTGTGACATGAGCCCGAACAACAGGCGATTGACGTACTAGGACATATAAAAAACAGTACATTCTCGTACGTTATCTAATGTACAAGCGATATAGGTTATACCACGACTTGTAATTTTTGTGCTGTCACCTGACTATGTACTTCATGTATTTTTTAGCACTGATAATGGCTAGTTACTAGCCGAAATCTGGATTTGCTTTGATAAAGCCTCACAGGAAAGGACGACTGATTGCTGCTCTCCATCATTCTGAAAGTTAAGGATATTGGAATATAATTTTGCGGGTCCGTTATTTTACCCCTCTTGTATTCTGGAGTCACCTGCACTATTTTTAGTCGCTTGGGACTCTGTGCTGGGTGAGAGATTCGCGATAAGTGCTAGATGGGTGATGGTCAGTGCCATTGAGTACTCCTTGTAAAACCGAACTGGGATTCCATCCTGACCTAGTTATTTATTTCCTTTAAAATCTTTCACTTGTTTCTCTATGCCAGCGATGCATATTGCTATGTCGTCCATACGGGAATCTGTCCGATGCTCAAATGATGCTATGTTTATATGATTCTCCTACTTGATCGATTTCTTGGACATTAGATTTAAAACTTCTGCTTTCATTTTAGTGTCTACAACTGGGGACAGAATGGACCAGAATTTACTCAGGTTCTCTGCCAGATGTTTTGCTAAGGTGTGATGGTGATAATTGTTGTATGCTTCGCGCATAGATTTTTCACAGACGCGTGAATCTCTTCTAACCTTTGCTTGTCGTCATTCGTGCGTTCTCTTTTGAAGCAAGAGTGCAACAGCCTCTGCTTTCTCAGCACCTTCCAAATTTCGTTATTAAGCCATGTTAGGTATTTTCCATCCTTAGCCACTTACTAGTCACGTAACTCTCCAGATTACGATTCACAATCTGCTTGAACTTTGCCCATAATCCCTTCCATTTTACTTGAAATAAATGACATCAGGTCACTCTCTAAGTGAGATGCTAACAACTGCTTATCTGCTCTATCTAGCCTAAACACTCTCGTAGCCTTCTAGAGTGATTTATTGACTTTCGTAATCATAAATGCTATAATGACATCATGTTCGCTAATCCCCATTTCTATACTGACATTGTCGGTAACATCCAGCCTATATGTAGCTACCACATCTAAACTATTTCCATTACGTGTGGGCTGCCGAGCTAGCTCCTCAAGGCGCTTTTCAGGAAACGTGTTCAAAAGAATTTCGCACGACTGTATGTCTGTACACTCCGCAGTGAATCCATCCCAGTCTGTACTTGGTGGGTTAAAGTTGCCTGCAACTACTAGTGCATGATCTGGATATTTAAGCGCTCCTGACCGTAGACTTCCTTTGGATGACTCTAGAGCTGTCACAGTGGAATAGGGTGGCCGGTAAAAACACGTAACAAAAACTTCGTTTCACCTACACTTCTTTACATGACCAGATAACTTCACTGTCGCACTCCACTTCGATCTCAATAGAGACATTTTTATCAACTGCAATAAAGACTCTCCCTCCTATGGCTTCTAATCTGTCTCTCCGAGATACGTTCCACGACTCACTGAATATCTCAGAGCCTTCCACTTCAGGTCTCAGCCAGCTCTTGATTGCAAGAACAATCTGAGCTCGATAACTTTCCTGGGGGACAGTAAATTCCGGAATTTTGTTATAAATACTTCGACAGTTTACTGATGAAATTTTGACAGTCGAAGTGTCTTTACTCTGAACGCAGTCTTACTTCCCTTGCTGCATATCGACCGGCGAAAGTCCATCAGAGTACGTCAAACTACCATCTAGCCTTAAAAGCTGCCATCTGCACTCTACAAGTACTCTGCTACCCGAGTAGCTGCTTCCTATGAGTAGTGCACCCCTTACCAGACAGTGGGAGTCCTACAAATCCCCACCTGATAACGCAGGTCTAGACATCTGCAGTCAAGGCCGTCACAGAGTCGACGAAGCCTTTCGCTGAGACATTTCATTCGGCTTCAAACCAAAGGTCCCCGATCAACTCTGGGAACAACGCTTGCACCCTGCTTGCAGTCTTCACCACCTCCACTAGCCACCTGTATAAAGCGAGGATGAGCCGGCCGCGGTGGCCGAGCGGTTCTAGGTGCTTCAGTCCGGAACCGCGCTACTGCTGCGGTCGCAGGTTCGAATCCTGCCTCGGCCATGGATGTGTGTGATGTTCTTAGGTTAGTTAGGTTTAAGTAGTTCTAAGTTCTAGGGGACTTATGACCTCAGATGTTAAGTCCCATAGTGCTCATAGCCATTTTTGAACCATCTGAAAGTGAGGATGGCCTTAGAAACCATATGACAGACTTCTTTGGTGCCCACGTGAACCACACCTTGCAGACGACTGCAACTTGCATGCTCGATACCCGCAGAGAGGGCCGACTTCACATCTCGGATGATGCCTCCTGGCAGTCATACCAAGCGCACGTTGGCGTCCTTTCCAGCCCTGAACGCTATCTGTCTAGGGGCCCTATAGCACGCCCAACTTTGTGTGGTGAGCGTACTGTAAGACCTTCAGTACACACACCATCAGATTATTTGACTTGTCGCTCTAATAACGAAGTAGGCGAGTGTCAGCAATATGTCTCGTGGTCTTATCGTGGTGTGTTTATCTTCTGCCGTTAGGTCAGACGATAGAAATGCCACTTGCACGCTTAGAGTAGCAGATTGACGGTGACCAACTTTAAACAGAAATTGATTAATTTTCACACACATTTATTAAAATAATAACAAGCATAAAAATTACTTAACTTGGTTCTGGATGCTATTTACAATCGACAATCTGAAGTTCCTTTGCTATTGGTACGTTCATCTTATTCTCACATATATCTCTGATACTTGACAAAAGTGTCTATACATTTATCTTCATGACTGTGTACGCAGCAATCTCATTGGCTGCGTTACATATTAATACGCGGATTGGCGGAAGCAGAATTTGGTCCATCTCTACGGACGCGCCATCTCGTAGTGCAGAGATGGACGAGCGCTGCGCCTGCGCTGTTGTGCTTAGCGGGGCGCGCTCTAGTGGGAAAGTTGTGTATGTGCTGACTACGTGGAACTATGTACACAACTCTTTGTAACTCCCTATAACCGGTAAACCCCTCTCCCCCCACGTGTCTACTCGAACCCTGTAAAAGCAGCAGTCACTTGTCAACTCACAGGGTGAAAGGCTAGTCTCCACATTGGCCCTCAGTATCGAGCGACGGAAATGCAGTGCCACTCACAACTCACCCTGTGGTGAAGGCAGATCCATACGAGGTGCTTTGGCAGCAGAGCCTTTGGGCGAAACAAGCTTCACCTGTGGTGTTCCACGTGACATGCCAGATTCACTGCTACTGCTAAACCCTGAGGCAGCAGTCCGAAGGTGACTGACTGTAGCCAAAGGGTCTTCAGCTATTTGCGAACTGCAGCCATCTCCTCCTGCATCTGCACACATTATGTACACATCCCAACCATCCTAGTAAGTCTAACTGAGGAAGTAAACTATAAAAGTAGACAGAATCCAAGATATGCAACTTGCTGCCCTCCTGATGTGTCAGCAGTGGACACTGATACGTTAATAAACCATGTTGCTGCCTGTTCAGTGAACAACTACTGCACTACAGACTGAATGAATTTACCATTACAGATCGCAAGGTTAATCCTCTTAAACACAACGGCATTCGAGAAATTTAATAAATGTGTTTCGAGGAAAAGACGAAAAAGATAGACACTTAACTTGCCTCTCTGTAGATATGAAAAGACTGCCGAAACCTGATGCTTTGTTTAGAGCTGCGACATAAAAGGAGGCTGACATCGGATCTGTGGTTGGTGGTATTTAGTATCATGGTCGCAGTTCATTACATTTCTCAATGCTCACAGTTATTACATCATGGGAAGTGCGGGAAGACGTGAGATGTATCCAGGTGGAGGAGCCCTTTGTACCACAAACTGATTTAATAGAGAATAAGCGTCAATACATTATTAGTACTGACACTGATTTGAATTTCGTCTCATGAGATCCTTCCTCTCCAGTAAAGACTGAATCTTTTTCCTTCCAATTTCCAGATGGGGGTGGAGAAGTTGGGGAGGAGAGGTCTGGAGATTTCCCAGATGGGGAGGGATTACTTAATTAATCAGCTTTATTAATTAGTCAATTAATTTTATATCAACAGTGTACTTATACTGAGGAAAGGGGTGGGGATTTCCCAGAGGAGTGGAGGAGGAGGAGTTGGAGGGCAAGGTGTGGGATGTGAGATTTTCCAGAAGGCTATAACATCCCCAGGGGTCATAAATCAACCATTAGGGGATCATAAATCAAGTAAACAGAACAATAGATTTGCCCCTTAATATATGCAAACTCGCAGAAACAAAATGCAGCAGGCTCAGCTTTATCATAGCACTGTTGGCCTTTCCATCCTTAATCCACTTACTAGGCACATCTTACTCCAATGCATGATTTATAACCCTTTTAAACTACTCCCATAATTCCTCTATGTCCATCACACTGGAACTAAATGATGCCAATTCTTCGTCTAAGTGAGACGCTAACATTTGCTTATCTTCGTCCTCTAGCAGAAACCCTCTTCTAGCCTTAACTTTAGTAAACATACCTCTAATGTCTGCTTCTATACTGATGCCATTGATGACGTTAGGCCTACATCTAATATACGCGTATTACCGTTCTGTAAGGGCTGGAATGTTCGGTCCTAAATTTTCTATAACAATTAAGAAATGATTATTAAATACTTCTGTTACCTGTGATTGATGATTTATGGCTCTTCTGTTTACAGGGATACCATTATTAAACTACATAAAAAAGTAAATTGTTTATAAACTACGGATTGAACACACTTTATTCAACATGTAAACGTCACTAAAGGTACTCGGATTTAGTTTATGACATGTTCGATATGGCTGCCAGCATTAGCGATGATGTGGAGCAGAAGAATAGCGAAATTCTGCATGACCGCTGAAGTGTCGGAACATCAATGCAGTCGCTGGCCTCCTGAATGGCAGTTTTCAGCTCAGAAATGGTTTGGGATTAATGCTGTACATCTTGTCTTCAATATAGTCCCATAAAAAGAAATCGCATGTTTTCAGATCTGGAGAATATGGCGGACAATCGAGACCCATGCCAGTGGCCTCTGGGTACCCCAGAGGCTCCAAAGTGCTCCTCCAGAAGATCAAACACTCTTCTGCTGCGATAGAATCTAACTCTGTCTTGCATGAACCAGATATTTTCCAAAACCTTCCGTACCGTTTGATAGTCACCGCGCCATCAAAGATTATCGCACTGATTATTCTGTGACACCACACAGAGACCGGTTGAGGGTGCAGAGACTTCTCGATCGCGAAATACGGATTCTCAGTCCCTCAAATGTGCCAATTTTGCTTATTGACGAACCCATCCAAACGAAAATGAACTTCATCACTAAACCAAGCAACAATGAGCATACTAATTCCCACCATGGCCCTCGGTCAAACATGCAGTTTCAGCGTCCTACGCAAACCGTCTAGAAGTTATGACGATTTTATATAATTGTCATGCTGTAAATAATTACTGTGTTGTATATTCTGTGGCTTGCTGTCTTGTCTCTCGTTTTACATGTAGCTTTAAGTCTGCTTTTGGGATTACTGGTGTCTGGCATAATGTGCATGTTCCTTGATTTTTAGTAGATTTTCTTTGTAGTTTTGAGTATTTTTGTAGTGTGCAACTACTGCAGGATCTTTATTTGTTCTTTTTTTACCTGACTGATTAACGTGCTTTCTGATTCGCACCTTATGTTGAAGACGTTTTAAAATAGTGAGATGGATTTATTACGGAATTACATTAAATTCTATGCCAATATTTGGTCAATTATAAATTGCATACCCGGTAATGTCTCGTAAACTATTGCTAAAAATGTTTGCCCTACAATTATCATTTATTCTAACTGATTTCCACTGACGCATAACTATACTGTAAGGCGTTATCGTATTTATCTTAATTAATGTGCATCACAATTAGAGAGTATTTGTCCCTGGGTATACAGGGTGTCCCATTTATCTTGACCACCCTAAATAACTGTTTGTCCAGATGAAAATTACAAAATGTTTCAAGCAAATGTTCTTTAGCCGCCTGGGGGACATCAATCAGCATGATTGCCTTTGTTGCAGCTTTGTTTTTTTACAAAGATATGTACAGCGGTATGGCTTTTTTAAATGACAACCTGTATTTTTTATTCGGTATTAGATTTCCTCTCCTAAAGACCTATTCAAAAATTTATCACAGTGTACCATTCACTGAAATACAAAGTTATTAATTACATAACACAACACTGACGCTGACTCTCCCAGCGCTTAGTGCAGGTACTCGGGGTAATGGAACACATCCACGTGCTGACGTTGACACAGGACAAATGTAAACATAAGTAGAATGCACACTCGTCATTCGTCAACCATCGTCAGTGGAAGAGTTGTGAGAGTAGAATGTACACCAACGAAGAGAAGGTAGAAATGCTACTCATCTATGGGGAATGTAAGTTAGCAGAACAGTAATTGCAATATTGTTTTCTTATGTACGGCTACATTTAGTACAGTAGTTTAGTCCTTTTAAATACTGTTGTGTTGAGCAGGCATACAGTAAAGGCTGTCCTTCCTACAAACTGCATCGACATAACGTTTCTTTCATTGCTGTTGTTGTTGTTGTTGTTGTTGTTGTTGGAGGTAGGTGAAATGCTACGCAGGCAGCGGAACTGTACAGAGAGCGATATCCTGACAAGAACCCACCTTCCCGACGGATATTTTTTCGTGTTGTTGCGACGCTTCAGGAAACGGGAAGTTTCAACCCACGACAACGCAATCGTAGTAGCATTCGCACAGACGAAGCTGTCGAAGTTACTGTTCTCGCTTCCGTTGCTATGAATCCACATGTGAGCGCACGACAGCTTGAACACGAGATTGGCATTCCTAAAACCAGTGTACATCGTATTCTTACACGTCACCGGTTACATCTTTACCATTGTACATCTACATCAAGAATTATATGGGAATGATTTCCAGAATCGTGTACGGTTCTGTCAGTGGGCACAGCAGCAAATCTTCGCCAGCCCGAACTTCTTCTCCAATGTTCTGTTTACCGATGAATGTTCCTTCTCAAACAAAGGACAGGTAAACACAAGGAACATCCATTATTGGTCCAGCGACAACCCACGATTACTTAGACAAGTGGAACATCAGCGCCAATGGAGAGATAACGTCTGGTGTGGGATGCTTGGTACTACAATTATTGGTCCTTATTTCATCAATGGTAGTCTAAACGGCACACGTATGCCAACTTCCTCAGACGAATGCTTCCTCCTCTTCTGGATGAAGTGCCGCTAAGAACCAGAATGCTTATGTGGTATCAAATGGTTCAAATGGCTCTGAGCACTATGGGACCTAACATCTGAGGTCATCAGTCCCCTAGAACTTAGAACTACTTAACCTAACTAACATAAGGACATCACATACATCCATGCCCGAGGCAGGATTCGAACCTGCGACCGTAGCAGCAGCGCGGTTCCGGACTGAAGCGCCTAGAACCGATCGGTCGCGGTTCCAGACTGAAGCGCCTAGAACCGCTCGGTCACGCCAGCCGGCTTATGTGGTATCAACACGATGGATATCCAGCACATAATGCCTTGCGTGCACGTCGTGTTCTGAACCGAAGGTATCCTGCCAGATGGATTGGTCGAGGAGGAACAGTTTCTTGGCCTGCTAGGTCTCCTTATTTGAATCCTCTGGAATTTTTTGTTTGGGGATGAATTAAAGACGTTGTCTATCGCGGTATTCCAACAACTTCCGAGGACATGCAGGAACGTATCGTGCTTGCTTGCAATTCTCTTCAGCAGGCAACACTGGGAGCAGTAAATAATTCTTTCACTCAACGAGTGCACCAGTGTGTCGGTGTCCAGGGTCACCACTTTGAGCACCTTTGAATGTTCTACTCCTGGTCAGTGGTACAGGAGAATCAAAGTCAATTTTGTGTTGTGTTTTTGTTTGGTTTTCATTTGTTTTCTGACAACTCTAGCAAGTGGACGAGTTTGTGATCCCAGGCTCAAAGTCAATGTTGTGTTATGTAGTTAATAATTTTGTGTTTCAGTGAATAGTACACTGTGATACATTTTTGAATATGTCTTTAGGAGAGGAAATGAATTAGCGAATAAAAAATACAGTGTGCCATTTAAAAAAGTCATACCGCTGTTCATATCTTTGTAAAAAACAAAGCTACAACGATGGCAATCATGCTGATAGATGTCTCCCTGAGGGCTAAAGAACATTTGCTCGAAACATTTAGTAATTTGCATCTGGACAAACGGTTATTTAGCGTGGTCAAGATAAATGGGACACCCTGTATAGTGTGGAGGACGGATTTAGTAGCTCGCTGTCTGCACTCCAATCAAACTGTTTATCGGAACACACTGCTCGCCTATCTAGCGACTGTTTCTCGTCGCCGTCAAAGGGAAGAACTAGCTCAAAGAAATTAATGATCGATCAGAAAGCTACTCCAAATCGTAAAAAAAACGTTACAAATCTGGAAATATCGCAAGACGACACTCTTTACATACAACTATTCTGGATTTCCGGAACAGCTTTTATACTGTACCATACAAGGGGCTAGTAGTAAAATTGCGTGCTTATGGAATATCGTCTCAGTTATGTGACTGGATTTGTGATTTCCTGTCAGAGAGGTCACAGTTCGTAGTAAATGACGGAAACTCATCGAGTAAAACAGAAGTGATTTCTGGCGTTCCCCAAGGTAGTATTATAGACCCTTTGCTGTTCCTTATCTATATAAACGATTTGGGAGACAATCTGAGCAGCCGTCTTCGGTTGTTTGCAGATGACGCTGTCGTTTATCGACTAATTAAGTCATCAGAAGAACAAAACAAACTGCAAAACGATTTAGAAAAGATATCTGAATGGTGTGAAAAGTGGCAGGTGACCCTACATAACGAAAAGTGTGAGGTCATCCACATGTGTGCTAAAAGGAACTCGTTAAACTTCGGTTACACGATAAATCAGTCTAATCTAAAAGCCGTAAATTCAACTAAATACCTAGGTATTACAATTACGCACAACTTAAATTGGAAGGAACACATAGAAACTGTTGTGGGGAAGGCTAACCAAAGACTGCGTTTCATTGGCAGGACACTTAGAAAATGCAACAGACATACTAAAGAGACTGCCTACAGTACGCTTGTCCGTCCTCTTTTAGAATACTGCTGCGCCGTGTCGGATCCTTACCAGATAGGACTGACGGAGTACATCGAAAAAGTTCAAAGAAGGTCAGCAAGTTTTGCATTATCACGAAATATGGGAGAGAGTGTCACAGAAATGATACAGGATTTGGGCTGGACATCATTAAATGAATGGCGTTTCTCGTTGCGACGGAATCTTCTCACGTAATTCCAATCACCAACTTTCTCCTCCGAATGCGAAAATATGTTTTTGACACCGACCTACATAGAGAGGAACGATCACCACGATAAAATAAGGGAAATCAGAGCTGGTACAGAAAGATATAGGTGTTCTTTCAGCGCGCTATACGAGATTGGAATAGTAGAGAATTGTGAAGGGGGTTCCATAAACCCTCTGCCAGGCACTTAAATGTGATTTGCATAGTATCCATGTAGATATAGATGTAGAACTAAATTTATCCTCGCAAAGAACTTTCACACCGAAGAAAATTTTTCGAAAGAAACAGGTACCATGAAGACAGATCGAGTGTGTCCTACATCATAAGTCAACACTGTCTGTAGAGAGAAACGACACTCAAGAAGAAGAAGCGAGAATCGCAAACCTTGTGTGCGCTGGTGCCACTTTTGCCGGGATCGGGAGAATTCTTTGAAAGTATGGTTTCCAATGTATATCAATCCCTTCGACGAAACTGAAAGATCTACTTGCTGGTAGAAAGATAATCTACTGATCAACAAACCGGATGTGTAGCTCATACGATGTGTATGCTTCTTGAACTCAAATGGGAATTCCTGGTGGAAAGACGACGTTTTTTTCGCCAGGCACTATTGCGGAAATCTGCTTCTTGAACTCAAATGGGAATTGCTGGTGGAAAGACGACGTTTTTTTTCGCCAGGCACTATTGCGGAAATCTGTAGAACCGGTATTTGGGCCGACTGCAGATCGATTCTACAGCGGCTAACGTTCATTTCGCCTTAGGACCACGGAGATAAGATGACAGCAATTACGGCTCGTACGGAGGATTACAGATAGTCGTTTTTCCATCGCCCTATTTGCGACTGGAACAGGAAAGGAAATGACTAGTGGTGTACTCTACGGTGGCTTAAGGAGTATGTATGTGAATGTAAATGTAGATGAAAAACGTGGGATGCTCCATGTTGGACAGAATTGTTAAACAAAGATCTGAAGAAAAGAATACAAGCGTTGTCTTATTCCCTCCCCCCCCCCCCCCCCCCGATTTAAAGATCAGATGTAAAACAGCGATACTAGCATTGTGGTGCAAGCAGCAGAGTAAGAAATCCGAGTAGCGGACAATTTAAGAGAGACAAAGGCTTAATTTAAATAAATTACGTGTCTACTCTCAGTTTACTTAAATCACGTCAGAAAACTTATTGATGATCCCTCCCTCTCCCTCCCCCCCTCCCTCTCTCCCTCTCTTTGTCTCTGTCTCTATCGCTGCCTTTCTCTCTCTCTCTCTCTCTCTCTCTCTCTGTCTCCCTTCTTTCTTTCTCCCTGTCTCTATCACTGCTTCTCTCTCTCTCTCTCTCTTTCTCTCTCGCTCTCTCTCTCACAGAGAAGTGCTCATTAATACATTTTTGATGAAGCGTACTGCCTTAAGGCACTTCCTTTATTTATAACATTTGCTTACGGTATGTCATGGTTGGTTGTAACTTTCTGTGGGACTGCTGGATTCCCTTAGAACACGGCGTGGTGTGCTCCTTTTTGCAGTATGGCTCAAACCCGAACAGAGAGCAACGAAATCTGTGCTCGACACCTAAAGAAGACAATCAGGGATGTTGTTGAAAAGTCGTGTAAAGAAAATGACAGCTCAGATGGAAATCCAGAAACATGTAAATCAGAATAAGTAAGACACATGAACTTGAAATTCATAGTAGATAAGGAAAAACGAAAGTCCTTCTAGAGATAACAATCACAAAGGAAAGCCTAAATACTTGTTCAATACGTGCTATAAACCTGGTACATGGCAACGGGTGAAAATGGTAAAAAACTTTTATTGTATTCTGCTCCCATCATTTTGACTTAGCCTCAGCCAGTGGCTTGAGCAGTTACGTAAACTACTCCGCAGTACTTGTGGCTGACTCCCACGCTGTTACGCTGAGCTAGGGACACTACCACGGTATTGCTGAATGAGAGGCGCCAACTTTCTGCCACAAACCCAATGAGAGGACCGGGTGCCGTCACATGAGGTACGCAAGAGGGTCGGCGATGTAGCGGCCACAACAGCGAGTCGCTCATTTGCCTGCCAGCTTCCTTACTCTCTGGACGTGTCCACCAGTCCTTGCTATTGAGGGCGAAATGCTCTTCCCATATCAAGTGCGGTTCACTCCGCGGTCGTAGACAATTTTCACGAACATTGCATCCCTTAATGGTAGTTCTTGGGAATAAAACCCATTTTTTCCTGAATCCTGGCATTTATCATTTTACGTGTAGGAAAAACACCCCGGACGCCCACCTGCTACCATCCTGACACGCACAAACCAGCCTCTATAACAAGCACAATATTATTCTCCACATCGTATCACCCGTACAGCCAGAGTATGGTGCGCTGAGATGGAGTCCTTGTTAAATAGGACAAATAAGACTGTACTTAGCTAGTGGTATTATGAAAAGGAGACACCGATGAAGAAACAGATAAAAAAATAAGTACTTCACAACACAATGAAGAGACAGAGTGAATTAAGAAGAAGATAGAGATACACGTATCTACATTGACAACGTAATTCTAAAGAAAACACGATGACATATACACTTAAAATAACATGGTAATAAAGTCTCTATATTGTGTACAAAAGAACGAACACTCTTGAAGGAAATTTAGGGAACCAAACATCCTAGTGACTCAAATACCAGGGATCAAGTGTTTACCAACACAAATGCCCAACCAGCAATGCATTGTAAGCAGTGACGTAAGTAGGGTATGGCAGCCGAGGCGCATGCCCTGGATACACGCATCTTTTTGACATGAGGAAAGGAAAAAGAAAAGGGAAAGGGCGACGGTTAAATAGGAGTGGGAAAAGAGTATAATGGTGCAGTAGAAGTAGAAGAAAAATAATAAAGAATAGGAACTGGAAATAACTAAAATATGAAGGGGCGGAGATGTAAGAAATGAAACCAGGAGCAGGTTCCGAATGGACTGTATTCAGCAATAGTTCCCTAAGACCCGCCTCTCTCTGGTACAGAGATGCTTGTATCTCAATTTCTGTCTTTGATATACGGACACTCCTGTTATGCCAAGACCAAGCGAGGTGGAGCAGTGGTTTGACACTGGACTCGTATTCGGTAGGACGACGGTTCAAACCTGCGTCCACCCATCCGGGCTTTGGTTTCCGTGATTTCCCTAAGTCACTCCAGGCAAATACCGGGATGGTTCATTAGAAAGGGCATGGCCGATTCCTTTCCCATCCTTGATAAGATCCGAGCTTGTGCTCCGTCTCTAACAACCTCAATGTCGACGGGACGTTAAACCCAACCTTCCTTCCGTTACGCCAAGTAATCAACGCAACGGAAGTTTTAAGAGCATGTTTTGTAATTTCTTTCGTTGTTATAGTTTTACATTGATTGGAAGTGAAACAATTAGAAAGGAATCACTGAGTTGCTGCAGACAATGCAACTTTGGATTTTTTAAAATTGTATCGTACAAGAAACAAAATTACTGAAATATGTACTTTCTAAGCATTTCTGAATCACAATAAGCGAATAAACAGGTTAAGCAGCAATGAGGATTAAACAAAAACGGGAAGTTGTCAAGGGGAGGGGGGAGGTGGAAAATCGAGGTTTGCCCTTGGTGCCAGTTACCCTAGTCACGCCACTAACTGTAAGTGGGAATGACTAGCAGATAGTTAGTAGAAGATATGACGAACATGTCAGATGTCAGATATTGTTATCAGTCATTATTTACTAGCAGGTCATTTAAAACAGCATAGTTGTTACCCATAAATATGGAACAAAGTATGGACAAATGTGTGTGTGTGAAATCTTATGGGACTTAACTGCTAAGGTCTTCAGTCCCTAAGCTTACACACTAATTAACCTAAATTATCCTAAGGACAAACACACACACACCCATGCCCGAGGGAGGACTCGAACCTCCGCCGGGATCAAGCGCACAGTCCATGACTGCAGCGCCTTACACCGCTCGGCTAATCCCGCGCGGCAAAGTATGGACATCATCACAATAAATCATTATAGCAAATATCCCAATGCAATGTTGTTATATGTCCAAGAAGCAAGCAGCAAGGAAATGATAAGTTATTGAACAACAACTCACTGCCAAATCAATCGATAATACTGCATTTTAAAACTTTTTATCAGGTGATTTGTTGAAAGTAGGTGTTCTTGGATCAATTTTTATGCTGATTCTATAAATAATTACCGTTTTTATCTATCAAGTCTGATTTTTACACAAAATAAGAAGGAAGATTTTGACGATTTTGACTTCTGAGCCCACAAATATATTCTAACACCATTTGACACAAGGTGAGTTTTTATCCAAAACACATTTAAAAACAAAATACATTTAAAAATATTCCTCAGTACTCCTCTAATTTGTTTCGTGACTACCTTGTATAAAAGAAAGGAGTCATAGGTGTTCCATTAATTTTTAAACTTACTCTTCTTTAATTTCCTTGCAGATCCTTGTATATAATGACTGTCCCTCTTCAACATCCAACACTAGTCGACCAGCATAGCTACTGTCCATTGCCGCAGGTACCGCCTCTCCATCTCCTTAATATATCGGTGAAAACGTTCACTCTCCTCTTCAATATAATGTCCCAAATTTTCCGGAAAGTAGTCGATATTTGAGGGTAGAAAGTGAACTTTCACACTGATGTTACAATCTATCTTCTTGAAATTTTGCAACTTTTTTCAGTAATAGCCTTTTAATTAGGATCTTTGTTATTCCACAGGAAGTTCTCAGTAACTGGTCAGAAGGCAGTCATACAACTTCTCCTCTTTTCTTCATTATCTTCTCAGAATCCTCATCCTTCATCAATATCTTTGAGGACTAAAAACAACTCCAGTTTTTAATTTATCTCGTACAGTGAAGGGAAATTTCTTGGAAAGGTGCTTGATGCATGTTCCATCCTGTGGCAGAGCCTTTACAAATTACTTCATCAAGCCTAATTTTATTTGTAGAGTTGGAAGCAAGACATTTTTTTGTTCTACGAGCGGTTCGTAGGATACTTTTAGTTATAGGCACAAAATTTGTCCGTTCTGACCAAACTCCTACGCTCCAATGTCTTTGCCTTAACCGATTGTCCCATTCGCATAGAAAGCAAGGCATTATTGTGAACCCAGCTTGTCCCAATAGTATCCCGATAACTTTGAAGTCACTGCAGATAAGCCAAGTGTGTACCTCGTACTGGATATTCGTTAAGAGTATCTTCATGTTCTTATACGTCGCTTTCATTTCAATGAATGGGCCACAAGAACGGAACCATACACGTTCCCATTGTGCTGTAACACGCTTTCAGACTCCTCGTTGACGAATCTAGAAAAGGCTCCACTGAGAAGGATCAAGTTTAGTGCCATAGAAGGGCATTACATCGTTTACGGTATTGCAGTAAACCAGTGACTCGTTCTGTGAAAATAAATGAACTAATTCTTTCTCTCTACGTCTGAATGATGAGTCATTGTGTTCCTGGCTCCAGTATATTCTTACTTTTTAAATGGGAGCCAAGTAGTTCCGTAGATTCCTTAAGCAACTTCAAATCTCGTACTCTGAGAGAACAGTTGTGGAGCAGAGTCGCCTTTAGGCTGATGGATATCAGTATCGTCTTCGGAAATTACATCAACATCATTTTCTTTATCATCTTCTGTCACGTTCTCTCTACAGCATCTGGAGGAAGAGGAATAATCAGATCTTTTTCATGTGCATACTGGCCTAATGACTGGATCACTGTTTGGATACACAATTTATCTCTTATTTTTCGAACTGCAGCCCCATACATTAACTACGCAGAAGTGAAAGTCATTATGGTGAGTTTTAGGCTCCCTTCAAAACACTGGCTTAATCTTTCCATACAATAGCGGCAAACTGCCTCTGACGCCCATCCCTTGTCCTGCTCACCAAGTTTCATTTTAAAATGGCTTGGTAAGCTTTTTACACAAAGTCTGCTTAGCCACTGTATGATTCCCAAAAATGTAATAGAAAATATTTATTTTCTCACACACTTGCGCGTTGATATTGTTGTAACTGTCAACAGTAGGCAAAGAGATTTATTAATACCGTCTTAAATATACAGAATAATCACAATGTAGCACTGGTAATCCAAGCCTGTTAGATAAGCAACACTTTCAGCGTCACAACTAACAACTAGCATCAACAGGTGTAACAGCCTAAAGGTATACAGGCCCGTATTGACAAATTTCTCTCCAACAATACGCCTAACCTTCTGACACGGCAATATATCTCTAAAGTCAAACTGCGGTAAAACTGTACGTGATAGGAAAAACTGAAAACGGCGTAAAATGTTGAAGTAGTATCACATATTAGTTTTCAGCCATCTGATGCCACGCATACTAGTGTAATCGTACACGCACGCACGCGCATGCACACACACACACACACACACACACACACACACACACACATCTAAAACACTAACGATATACATCGTATAAATCAAGTCATCAGTTGGTATCGGTATACAAAACAAAACTTACTAACATAGTCAATTGTGCATACGGTTTGCATATAGGTTATCGAATAGTTGTAGCACTTCTTTAGAATGAAAAGAAGCACACCTGAAGTGGAACTCACCAACACACATTAGAAGTAATCAAACGTACACTGAGATACAAAGTGCCAGGTCCACGACTGTTTATCACCTACAACTACAATGTCAAAATATGCAAGTTAAAAGTGCCACATCTACGTGAAAAAGTGGACGTATTAGGAGCCAACAATTTTTCAGAACAAGTTGAAGCAAAAGATGTATGACGAGGCATAAAAGACAATGATTCTGTTTCACACAGACATAAATCCTAACGCATTAAGAGAAAAAAATGGCGTAAACATAATTTTTATAAGCAGCCTAAAAGACAGATACCTTTTGACTGAAAAGGTGCCAAGTATTTGCTGGGAAAGATTGAAATCGTTAGTTACCACTGTCTATGGTCCAGAGCACGATTCAGAGGGGAACATCAACATTAGTTATGGCGAACCAGATGTCACACTGAAATCCATGAGAAGAATGGTAAAAAAATGTATTCCCTCTACAGAGGTGATCACATACAGAATACCCGTCCAACTATTTTTGAGTACCGTTCGTCACTTCTCAGAGGGAGTTCCTGTTGGGGGTCTTTGAGAGGGTATTTCCAGTTCTGGCATTTCTCATACAGACAAGAGAAACATCCACGAAACCCTTGGGAGACAGGAAACTATTTAAATGCAATGCTGTGGCACTGAAGCGCAATTCAAAAAATTGAAAGCGTAGTGCATGTGAAGGTGTATTTGTTTCTGTATACGAAGAGTAAACTCGGTCAGTTTTCCGATTTGTCTAGTATTTCTGATGATTATAACCAGCGCATATTTATACGATTTATACTCTGCAATATTACGAGTAACTACGAGAGCATTAAGCTATTAACATTTTAATATCTAACAATTCTGTATTTACGAGAAATAAAAAAAAACATTAGAGAGAACAGAGGCAACTGTATGAACACCAAGAGTACTTACGAGAAATAAAGAAACCATTCGAGAAAATAGAGACAACTGTATTAACATCAATAGCTAAGGTGGAAAGCCTGTACTAAGCAAAGAAGTGACAGCTGAAGGATGGAAGAATATGCACAGAAAAGAACGTTAAAGACAAAATCATAAAAAGAAAAGAGGGAGTAGATGAAGATGAGACTGGAAGTGCGATACGGCGAGTAGAATTCGGCAGGCACTGAAGGACCTAATTCAAAACAATTCACCAAGTCACTTGGAGCACACGACATTCCTTCAGAAGTCCTAAGATCCTTGATAAAACCAATCATGACGTAACTGTTCCACCTGGTATGCAGGATATATGTGATAGAAAAAATATTCTCTGACTTGCAGAACAATGTACTAACAACAGTACCGAAGAAAGCTGGTGCTTTCATATGTGCATGCTGCTGAAAAGTTAGTTCAATAAATCGTGATTGCTGCGTACTAACATTAATCATCTACTGACAAATCGATTGACACATTGAAGCCGGACTGGGAGTGGATCAATTTAGATTACTGAGGAACAATATGGACCCTACGACTTGTCTTCAAGATAGGTTTAAAACATACAAACCTACATTTATAGCATTTGTAGATTTATGGAAAACTTTTCATAATGTTGACTGAAATGTGATCTTTGAAATAGTGTCTGGAAGAAAATAGAATAAGCAGAAGGTTGTCTACTACTTGTACCGAAATCAAACTACAAACACAAGAGTCGAGGGGCATGAAAGGAAGACAGTAAATGAGAATTGTAACCTACCCCCCTTTATCATTCAATCTGAACAACGATCATGCAGTGACAGGAAGCTGGGAGAAATTTTGAAAACGGATCAGAGTACATGGAGAACAAACGAGGATTTCTTGGTTTGCTGATGACATTGAAATTCTGTCAGAGACGGCAAAGAATTAGAAAGCTCGGTTGGATGGAGTGTATAGTGTCTTCGAAAGAGATTTTTAATGTGAATATGCGTAATGGAGTACAGTGGAATTAAGTTACGTGATTCTGAGGGAGTAAGCTTGGGAAATGAGACTCTAAAAGGAGAAGATAGTTTTGTTGGTTTGGCTGCTCTGAAATACATTAACATCTGTAAGTGAATCTGAAACGAGGACGATAAATGGTACAGGCATGAGGAGAACAGAAATTTTTAAAATATAGTGCTGCAGAAGAATGATGTAGGTTAGGTAGGTGGATCGATAAACTAATTGTTACGTACTGAATGAAAACGGGGAGATTAGCAATTTATGGCAGTACTTGACTAAAAGTAGGGATACATATTCTAGACATATGCTGAGGCAAAAATAAACTTAGTAAATGAGGTATATTTGTGGGAAAACTGTAGGTTTTGATTATCCTTGCCCATAACTACTAATTCAGTCCACAACGATTCAGTAAACTGAATTCATATAGAGCCAAGGAGCGAGATGATGTGGTGGTTAACACACTGAAACCCGATTTAGGTGAAGTGCAGCACTAATCCCTATTCAGCCATCGAGATTTTCGATTTACATGATTTCCCTAAATCGACTACTGAGAATGTCGCTATCGTTTTCTTGTAAAGGCTACAGCTGATTATAGCCCCAATTCCTGTTCAGTCAAAGTTTGTACTCCAACGTACTGACCTCGTTAGCTCCCTTCGAAGAACATGTGACACCTCTCTGAGAATTACTGGGAAGTTGGATTTACGAAGCCGTGCATGTTGGAGAGTTCAACGTACGA
Organism: Schistocerca cancellata; assembly: GCF_023864275.1. Lineage (NCBI taxonomy): Eukaryota > Metazoa > Arthropoda > Insecta > Orthoptera > Acrididae > Schistocerca > Schistocerca cancellata. The sequence continues at coordinate 423,276,838 of NC_064632.1, read as the reverse complement.
CGTTTGCTGCCTGGACAACCCGTATCGACTGGACAGACTGTGTGGACCCTCAAAAGTAAGTATTATTGTTTGTCCCAAATGGAGTCAAAATGTTCAGATTCGCTTAATTTGTATACCACATTAGATGCTATATTTGGTCCTGAATATACTTGGTGCCACGCAGTTGAATTTGTAACATCAGCATCTTTATCTTCCAAGACAAGAATTTCCCACAGTCATCAGGTTACATTCTTCATTGACATCACATTCACGTTGGAAAATTTGGTTGTTCAGTGCATTGTTGACAGGTTGGAGTCAAGATGCAACCAAAGATTCTAACAGTGAGGTAATAGGACACACACTTAACATTATTCAACCTCCCTCAGTTTTCTTCGCCACTTGCTCCTCGTCCTAGCGGTAGGCTACCTGAGGCCCACAGTGAACGCCACGCATCATCCACGTGCCAACAGAAACGCGAGTCGTCTGACCAGGTTACAAGTACTTGTTTCTAATCATCTACTGCTGGTATCTCCTCGCCAACTGTAATGGAGCAAATTCGTCATGTAGTATGCGTAAGGTTCTGTTGCGAGGAAAGTTGCTCCGAATATTAACGTGTTACAAATTCTTCCAAATTGTTGGTTGTCAAAAAGGTACACTGTCGATGTATTACACCGACTAGTACTTCGCACGGAGTGAAATAACTGAGTCTTGACATAAAAGTAAGTACTCAGTCGTCGTCCGTCAGAATCGTGTTTCGGACGCAGTTGACACGCTTGTGAAATTCATCACCTATTTCAGTGGCTGATGTTGACACGACAGATATTTAGGGCCTCCTTTTGCCACTTCACCATATCGCTATTGCGACCTTATTATAGAGGGAGAAGACAGGGGTACTCTGCAACATGTCCGGGGATTTTCGGATCAGTAGTGAACAATCCTCAGTAGCTGCTATCAGTTCGGCCACATTCCGTCCAACACACTGATGCCTGAAGTTCGTATTTAATACTAGGGTTACATCTGTGAAAGTACACGCAAATAACTCTGGAACAGTTCCTTCCGATATACAGCGCTCTCCATTCCGGCTGCACTCACATTAATGTTTGTGATTCAGCGAGTGGACGGAGAACTGCAAGGGTGGGGGTCGTTTGAAATCAATCGCACAGCCCAATGGCAGAGAACAGTTAGCGTCAATCACAGTCGGAAAAGCCGAAGGCTGAATAGAAAAATCGCGATTACCAATTAAAATCAGCACCTTTAATTTCATTATGGAAAGTTATGGATGTGCATCGTGGCTGCTAATCAAAATGCAAATAGAAAAAAGATGGTGTATTTGTGATACGCAAACGTCGAGAGCAGTCGCATCACATCTGTGGGACAGCTGTGACACAATCAGCCTCCCGACTCTCATGATATGAAATGCGATTCCGTGACAATTGCGGTGAAAGATTATAATTGGCTGTGTCGAAAAAACCGCCCTCTGTCAATTAAAACGCAATACCTACGTCGCTGAAAGCCTGTTTCTGGCACATCGCTTGCTATCACAAACTGAATCGTGCGGATCAGTGGTCTTCAAATGAATAATTAATTTCATAGCATCCACCATTTGGACTGTTATTTACGGCCCGAGAAACATCTACCAACGTTTATGAAGTAACTAACGGATGACTATCGTTCAGTTTGTTCAAATAACTTACGGGAATGTAAGCGCTTGGACCACCACAAAACCAAAGATGACCGACGTTAGACGTTATCAATTGTGAAAATTACTAAACAACGGGTTTTTTAGTCTTGATTCTGTCCCTCTATTTCTTTTTATTTTTAAATTTTTTTTTAACAATGGGAAGAGCAGGGTTCTACGCAGAATTTGATCAAAACCGTCCATCTCTATTTACAAAGTTACGTGCTAATTTAATCACCAGCTTCCTTAATAACACTATCCCTACAGCTAGAAGTGCATGGTAGAATCTCGGTGCTGTTATATTCCATAGGATAATCGGTGTCAAGACCGTGTTCTGCAATTGCTAATTTTCTCGGCTGTTGTAAGCGTGTGTGACGCTTATCGTAAGTACACAGGTCCTTCACGGGCCTGACAGTCTGACCAATACGCGACATGCTACAGTTGTAAGGAATACGATAAGACTTCCGTCTTCCACAAACCAAGATCATTCGAAAAGGAACCTAAAAGGATCATAACCTCGCATGAAGATCGGAAAGTACATTTCAAATCATATTTCCGCAAAATACGACCAGTCATGTTGGCTATGATCCCTGCGTAAGGCAGGAAGGCTGTAGACCTTGGTGCCAACTCGGTATTATCATCACTCATCCGGTGCAGGGCTGGTTGACAACGCAACGCACGTCTGAATCTGTGGAATACCTACTAAAAAGAAACAAAAATGATTTTAAAAATCCACATACGACTTTTCAGCCATCTGGCACAAAGATTTAGGTTCACCCGGAATCTAAAAGGCGCATGCTGCTAGTCTACTATACTGTGCTACAACGCTACATCACAAATTTTGTAATTTATAATTCTAGATTTGTAATTCTAGACTACACTACACTATACAACACTAGAATACACTACCCTTCTATACTTCGTATCACAACGAAACTGGATTTTCTCATTTATCTGGATAGATTGCCCCTGGTGTGCTGAGGCACACAGATCAGGTTTCACAGGAACTGTAGAGTGGTGCTACTCAACGTTGAAGACATTGGGAGATGGCTGTCAGGTTCTCAGTAAATCCTTCCTGGTCTCCCGAAGGCCTTGGTGCCTCCGGAAGGTTGTTGTAGGTTAATGCTCTGCCTTGGTGCGTCTAGTTGTCGTGATGCATTGCCCCTTCTTGGGTATCTCTCTGTCACGTAGGTTTTCAGCTCATAAGCTGATATTTTGGCTGTCAGCAAGTTCAGCTTGTGTCAAAGCTCCTCATTCCTCAGGTGTACTGTCAAAGACGTCCCTTTACTGGTCTGTAACAATTTGTCTACTGGCATACTCACAGGTGATGTGGTCTGGAGTACCGATTATTGAGAAACTACCTGCAATATGGACCACATCCCGACAGTTTGTGAACAGCTCCCTCGGTCGAAAGGAAATATGACATTCTAGATCTCTCCTTTACGTTAGGAAGGAACTGGTAGGTTCTCCTTCCTGTTCCTGAACTGTTCCAAATTTCTTTCCATTCTTTACAAACACATTCCCTTATTTCTTATTTGAGTGGCTTTTGTACCCAGCATCTCTGAAGCGTGGAGGCTTGTATCGACTTTCTTTTGGGTAGGAGTCATGCTACACGAGTCGTACTCTTTGGTTTCTGGCTGTTCGAATCGTCTAGGTAGTGAGCGGCGACGGCAGAAGTGTTGTGGCGAGTACTGGCGGCTAGGGCAAGAATGGACGCGAAGTCAGAAGACACACGCACTGCTTCTCGGTACGGCCGGGCAGTTGAATTTGGCATTTGCTTGGCCATAGTGTGATGTGCCCACCCGCATGGTGGTCCTGCTGTAGCGTCTTCTTGAACGTTGCAATCCTATGGAAGATGGTTTGGTGCCGCCTTCACCATGTTGTTGTTGTTGTGGTCTTCAGTCCTGAGACTGGTTTGATCCGGCTCTCCATGCTACTCTATCCTGTGCAAGCTTCTTCATCTCCCAGTACTTACTGCAACCTACGTCCTTCTGAATCTGCTTAGTGTATTCATCTCTTGGTCTCCCTCTATGATTTTTACCCTCAGAACATATCCTACCTACCGGTCCCTTCTTCTTGTCAAGTTGTGCTACAAACTCCTCTTCTCCCCAATTCTATTCAATACCTCCTCATTAGTTACGTGATCTACCCATCTAATCTTCAGCATTCTTCTGTAGCACCACATTTCAAAAGCTTCTATGCTCTTCTTGACCAAACTATTTATCGCCCATGTTTCACTTCCATACATGGCTACACTCCATACAAATACTTTCAGAAACGACTTCCTGACACTTAAATCTATACTCGATGTTAACAAATTTCTCGTCTTCAGAAACGCTTTTCTTGCCATTGCCAGTCTACATTTTATATCCTCTCTACTTCGACCATCATCAGTTATTTTGCTCCCCAAATAGAAAAACTCCTTTACTACTTTAAGTGTCTCATTTCCTAATCTAATTCCCTCAGCATCACCCGACTTAATTCGACTACATTCCATTATCCTCGTTTTGCTTTTGTTGATGTTCATCTTATGTCCTCCTTTCAAGACACTGTCCATTCCATTCAACTGCTCTTCCAAGTCCTTTGCTGTGTCTGACAGAATTACAATGTCATCGGCGAACCTCAACGTTTTTATTTCTTCTCCGTGGACTTTAATACCTAATCCTAATTTTTCTTTTCTTTTCTTTACTGCTTGCTCAATATACAGATTGAATAACATCGGGGAGAGGCTACAACCCTGTCTCACTCCCTTCCCAACCGCTGCTTCCCTTCCATGTCCCTCGACTCATATTAACTGCCATCTGGTTTCTGTACAAATTGTAAATAGCCTTTTGCTCCCTGTATTTTACCCCTGCCACCTTCAGAATTTGAAAGAGAGTATTCCAGTCAACATTGTCAAAAGCTTTCTCTAAGTCTACAAATGCTAGAAACGTAGGTTTGCCTTTCCTTAATCTTTCTTCTAAGATAAGTCGTAAGGTCAGTATTACCTCACGTGTTCCCATATTTATACGGAATCCAAACTGATCTTCCCCAAGGTTGGCTTCTACCAGTTTTTCCATTCGTCTGTAAAGAATTCGCGTTAGTGTTTTGCAGCTGTGGCTTATTAAATTGATTGTTCGGTAATTTTCACATCTGTCAACACCTGCTTTCTTCGGGATTGGAATTATTATATTCTTCTTGAAGTCTGAAGGTATTTCGCCTGTCTCATACATCTTGCTCACCAGATGGTAGAGTTTTGTCAGGACTGGCTCTCCCGAGGCCGTCAGTAGCTCTAATGGAATGTTGTCTACTCCTGGAGCCTTGTCTCGACTGAGGTCTTTCAGTGCTCTTGTCTAACTCTTCACGCAGTATTTATCCCCCATTTCATCTTCATATACATTCTCTTCCATTTCCAGAATATTGTCCTCAAGTACGTCGCCCTTGTATAGACCCTGTATATACTCCTTCCACCTTTCTGCTCTCCCTTCTTTGCTTAGAACTGGGTTTCCATCTGAGCTCTTGATAATCATACAAATGGTTCTCTTTTCTCCAAAGGTCTCTTTAATTTTTCTGTAGGCAGTATCTATCTTACCCCTAGTGAGATAAGCCTCTACATCCTTACATTTGTCCTCTAGCCAACCCTGCTTAGCCATTTTGCACTTCATTTCGATCTCATTTTTGAGACGTTTGCCTGCTTCATTTACTGCATTTTTATATTTTCTCCTTTCATCAATTAAATTCAATATTTCTTCTGTTACCCAAGGATTTCTACTAGGCCTCGTCTTTTTACCTACTTGATCCTCTGCTGCCTTCACTACTTCATCCCTCATAGCTGCCCATTCGTCTTCTACTGTATTTCTTTCCCCCATTCCTGTCAATTGTTGCCTTATGCTGTCCCTGAAACTCTGTACAACCTCTGGCTTAGTCAGTTTATCCAGATCCCATCTCCTTAAATTCCCACCTTTTTGCAGTTTCTTCAGTTTTAATCTACAGTTCATAAACAATAGATTGTGGTCAGAGTCCACATCTGCCCCTGGAAATGTCGTACAATTTAATACCTGGTTCCTAAATCTCTATCTTTCCATTATATAATCTATGTGATACCTTCTAATATTTTCAGGATTCTTCCACGTGTACAACCTTCTTTTATGATTCTTGAATCAAGTGTTAGCTATGATTAAGTTATGCTCTGTGCAAAATTCTACCATACGGCTTCCTCTTTCATTTCTTTCCCCCAATCCATATTCACTTACTATGTTTCCTTCTCTCCCTTTGCCTACTCTCACCATGGTCAGTGATTTACTTCTTGGCTAACTGGAAAGTCAAGTGTTTCGTATTGAAAAGATGGCTTAGTGTATGTGGGTAAACTCTCACTCCATGCTTTGCAGTTGCTTCTGCTTTTACTTGTGGCGGTGTTCATTTTGTGCTGTAGAAAATGCCTTTTAAGCTGTTGTATGAAGTTCGAGCCTCGATATGTTGTACGTTACCAAGTTGCTATTAAAAAAAGAGAAGGGGAAAAAGCATTAGCTAATTTCCTTGTGAGTATTATTTAAGCTGCCTGTTGAGCTGGCGTAAACTTGATTTTTACGAGGAAGGCTCTCTTTCTATGATATTGAGAGTAAATTGTGTGCTAACATATTTCCTTTCTTTCTAATATTAAACCTTATGCGTGTTTTAATTGTTTTACTTTCAAAGCCGAGAGTCGTTGTGTGCTAGGGCACGGTCTGATTGCGGTGTATGACTTTCTGGGCATGTACTTATTTGTACTCATCAGTGTATTGGGTGAAGGAAAGCAGGTTGAAAAATGGAAGCAATTTTGGTATTGTATGTGGCACGCTTCTATGGGCCTTTGGCTGTTTAAATGCTGTTTATTTTAATTTCGATGTTTTAGCTCCTCTGAAAGCTAATGATAATTCGTAGCGCTAATATTATTAGAGGTGTTTGCTTTGAGTAGCACAGGGTGTTTAATTATCTGTTACATGAAATCGCTCTCATTGGTTTGTTGTGTCGCTTGGGCAACAAATTTTTAAATACAATACAGTTATGTATATTATCTGGTGATAATTGTCCTTAATAGCTGATTCAAGAAGGAGTTTGTACTTAGCCCCACCCTGATTCATTCACCGAGCCACGCTGTGTAGCCGCGCGGTCTCAGGCACCTTGTCACGGTTCGTGCGGCTCCCGCCGTCGGGGGTTCGAGATCTCCCTCAGGCATGGGTGTGTGTTTTGTCCATAGCGTAACATAGTTTAAGTTAGATTAAGTAGGCTGCAGGCTTAGGGACCGATGATCTCAGCAGTTTGGTCCCATAAGACCTTACCACAAATTTCCAATTTCCACTGAAGAGACAAAGAAACTGGTATAGGCATGCATATTCAAATACAGAGATATGTAAACAGGCAGAATACGGTGCTGCGGTCGGCAACGCCTATATAAGACAACAAGGTTATGGCACAGTTGTTAGATCGGTTACTACTGCTACAATGGCAGGTTAGCAAGATGGCACAAGGGTCATTCCATGTCAAGTCACCCAGGCCTTGTCACCAACCATGTCAGATTTTGATGAAACTTGGTACAATTACTTCTTTTATCATCCTGAAAGCACTTGTAAAATTTTTTCTCTATCTCTTATAGTTTTTTTATAAATTTTTAAAGTTTTTAGATTTGGCGTTGTTTCAGCAGTCGGAAATCGTAACTTAAACGTGTCCTCACAACTAAAAAAATTTGTATATTAAAGAATACTCAAGAAATCAGTATGAAATTTTGGAATAAGTTTGTATACTATATCTAAATGTTAAAAAAAATTACCATAAAGATATATTAAAATCTTCCAAATGAAAAAAATTTATATGGTTTTTTTTTTTTTTTGCTAACAGATGTTTAGTTTTACAAAAACTGCAATATCTAGAGTCTCAGACCTGATAGAAAGCTCAAATTTGTTTTAAAATACTCTTAATTGTATAGGCTATTACATAAAAGAACAATTATGTTGGCTTTTTAACCTGTTTAATAGTTATCTAATTTTTAAAATAATATTAATTATATTTTAAAAATAAAAAGTACCAAGTGACTTAGACACCGAAAATAAGTTTTTGTCTTCTTGGAGTAACAATGTACGCTTGGATTTTGTTTTGTTACTCCTGTGTTTTGAAGTAAAAAATTATTACAGTATTAAATAGTGCTTCGATAGTATTTTATTAAGTTTATTCGAACTTTCAGTAAGTACTGTTACTTAGTTTACAGAGATTCTTTTCCAATATCCTATAAAAGTAACCAGAATAGTAATCAGACCAAAAGTGAAATCAGATAGATATTCAAACCTGCAGCGTAGGGTTATTTAAAAAATCTGACTGTTTCCGAACAACCTACACACCTTCAAAAAATTGAGTGAGGAAGAAAAAGATTTGATCCTCTTACGATCTGGAATCAATCTGTGTGAATTTAAGAATATATGTTCACACCACAGCTACTACTTTTTAAATATTTTTGAGAAGTATCAAACAACATGTGTAGACCCACTAAAAAAACACAAAAAGCCCATCAAAAATCATTGAGAAGTGTAGGCTTGGATCTTTCTAAACAATTACTGCCAAAAAATATTGGCATGAAACCTGGACAAAAGCTTTGCTCAACATGCCGTAACTTTTGTGAGGAAAAATTAAGAGTTGAAGTCAATGAGAGTGAAACAGATGATGAAGTCATGGTTTAATTAGAATCATTGGAATCCAGAAATGAATCCCTCGTACAAACAGACATTGCTCTTGATACTTTAGGTTTAACACCGATAAAGCTTCATGGCTTGTCAGAACACAGTAAAGGGTTTTATTTTAAAAGGAAGGTTAGCAGTATTGAAAAGACTGCAAAAAAGGCGGTTTCAAAAGCATTAAAATATGATGCACCAAGTTCTGATAATGATGAAGAAGATACAAGTGTGGTTGAGAAAGCAAAGGATTTTGATGTAATGATTTCTCTTATGAAAGAGAAGATTTCATCTGTTGGGAGGTCTAGAAAAATCCAGATTCTGACCTTGGCTCCTGATTCTTGGGGTCGAAATAAAGTGATGAAAGAATTTAATGTAAGTGAGTACATGGTGCGACAAGCTAGAAAGCTAAAATCTGGAAAGGGTATTTTGGAAACTCCTGGTCCAAAAAAGGTAAAACTCTTTCTGAAAGTACAGTGAGACTTGTAACAGATTTTTATGAAAAGGATGAAAGTTCCAGAGTGCTACCTGGAACAAAAGACAAAGTAAGAGTTCAAAAAAAGTGTACAAGCAAAAAAGACTCATTTTGTGTAACTTGAGAGAACTGTAGTATTCTTTCAAATGGGAGAATCCCGAGGTAGAATTAGGATTTTCAAAATTTTGTTTCTTGAGACCTAAATGGTGTATCCTTGCTGGTGCTGCAGGCACACACACTGTATGTGTATGCAGTATCCATCAGAATGTTAAACTATTACTGGATGCTGTGAAAATTGAAGAATCTTATAAAGACCTAATTAAGATGCTTGTGTGCAACACAGAAAACCAAAACTGCACGCTACATCATTGCGACAGCTGTCCTGCAAATACTGCTCTAACTGAATACTTAACTGAAAAACTAAGTGAAGATTATGATTTAGAAGAAGAAATTGTAATCAGTCAGTGGGTTAACACAGACAGGGCAGAAAAGATCAGTCTATCAGTGTTGAAGACTACATTTCCTTATTGGTTAGGTCATTGGAAAAGCTCACCCCGCACTCGTTTATAGCAAAATCCCAATCAGCAGCCTTTAAAAGATTGAAAGAAGACCCACCACCAAAAACAGCAATTATTGTAATGGATTTCAGTGAAAATTATTCCTTTGTTATACAAAATGAGATCCAAAGTTACCACTGGAATAGAGGTGGTTGTACTCTACACCCAGTTGGAGTTTTTCTAAAAAATAAGGAAAACAATATTTTTGTTTACACCCACTGTTTTATTAGTGATGACCAAGAACATGACACTGGTTTTGTTAACTTTTTGTACAAAAAGAAATTACAAAGTGGCTGTCATTACATCATACTGACGTTGACTCAGTTCACTACTTTACAGATGATTGTGCTGGGCAGTACAAAAATAGAAACAGTTTTAAAAATTTGACTGAACACTTGAGAGACTTTAATTTGAAGGCCCAACACTCTTTTTTTGCAACAAGTCATGGGAAGTCAATTTGTGATGGCCTAGGAGGAACTATTAAAAGAATTTTAAGAAAGCCAGTCTACAGCTTTCAGACGAAGAACAAATAATGACAGCAGTAGATGTGTACAAGTTTTGTGAAAAAATATTGAAAACATTCATTTTCACTTTATTGACAAAAAAGAAGCTGATTTGCTATGGTTAAAACTAGAAAAACGTTTTTCAGCAACCCGAACCATTCCTGGAACAAGAAGTTTTCATAACTTCAAACCACTTCCAACAAACAACCTTGAAATTAGAAGAACTACAGATAGTGTAAAACCCTCCTTAGTCTTTTCTTTCCATTCTTCTTCTGATTGGGTTCGTGTTGAACCATCCATAAATAGCTATGTGGCTGCAAAATATGATGGTAACTGGTACTTTGGACTGGTAAAAACAATATTCAATGATGAAGAAGATGCAGAAATTCTATTTCTACATCCTTCAGGACCAGCTGCATCATTTTAATGGCCTGAACGAGAAGATTCTTGCATAGTGCCTTTGGAGCACGTAGTCTGTGTAGTAGACGCACCTCAATCAAGCGGCACTGGAAGAATGTATTACTTCAAAAAAGACTGTATCAAAAGAACTGAAAGCTCTTGGATGAAGAGGAAAAACAGTTTGAATCAGCATTAATGTTTATTAAAAAGAGAAAATTACTCAAAAAATTCAATGTTTCAAGCAATCAGTTGGGTTATACATAAGTGTCGTAAGTAGACTATCTTTATACATAATTCTAATGTAATCTACTATAATTAATAAACATGTTAAAAAGCCATCATTATTTTTGTTTTATCAAGTAGCCTATATGTTTAAGAGTAAATTAAAACAAATTTGAGCATTCTATCAGGTCTGAGACTCTAGACATTGCAAGTCTGATAAAACAAAACACCCGTTAAAAAAAAGAAAAAAACTACATATATTGTTTTCATAGAAAATATTAATATATTTTAATAGTATCATTTTTATCTTCAAATATGTGTAATAAATACACTTGCTGCAAAAATTCATGATGTTATCTAAAAGAGTTTTTAAGATAAGCAATTTTAAATTTTTGAATACAAATTAAATTTACCATTTCCGAAGGTTCGGAAAACGTAAAACATAAAAACTTTAAAAATTTATAAAAAAAACTATAAGAGATACAGCAAAAAAATTTGCAGGTGTTGTTAGGATGGTATTAGAACCATTTGAGCCAAATTTCATGAAACTCTAAGGAGGTGGGTGTAAAATTTCTTTTTTATTGGGTGATTTGATATGGAATGACCCACAAAGCATCTCTGAGGTAGCGATGAAGTAGGGATTTTCCCGTGCGACCATTTCACGAGTATAGCGTGACTATCAGGAATCCGATAAAACATCAGATCTCCGACATCGCTGCGGCCAGAAAAAGATCCTGCAAGAACGGGACCAATGACGAATGAAGAGAATCGTTCAACGTATCAGAGGTGGAACACTTCCGCAAATTGCTGCAGATTTCAATGTTAGGCCATCAACAAGTGTCAGCGTGCGAGAAAACACAGCGTGAGATTAGCAGATGAGACAAAAAGAAAGAAACAGGAATAGTAAGACATAAGAAAAGCATAGAAAGGGAGGTTATGCCGATGATAAAAAATAAATCTTTAAAAGATAAACGAGAAGCCAATCGATTAAAATATTGGAAGGTGCGTCTAAGCTCCGTCTTACTTTGATTAAGTTTTTGCTTTAAACTTATGTTTCCTAATAGATCAAAAAATAGTAGGTGCCTTCTTTCGTTAAGCGAATATTTTATGCAAGTTAATTGTTGAAAAGTTGAAATCGATATTACAACTGTGAGCATTAGAGAGTCTGTGAGAATCCTAAAATGCCCTCCGGAACAAGGCCCTTATGTTAGTTGTCGTTTTCTTCGTCTGGTCTTTTGCGAAACGTCGTGTGTATACGTATCGCGTAACTGATGGTGATGAGTGCTTGTATAGTGTTGTGTCGTATTTTTTTATGAACGTGTGTAGAATGAAAAGCAGGACGAGGGTGAGAGTGTTAGCACATAGTCTAACAACGTTGAAAGGCTCCATGGGACTGTCTCGTACTTAAAGTTCTACATTCGACTGACGGATCACCACCAACAGTGTGAATTGCCCTTATTCCAAAACACATTGCGAACTGGTTTGGAGTTTAACGCAGTTCTTTATGCTCCTATTCTGGGCCCAAAATTAGCGATGAAACTTTGTTCTACGACGGGTATTCGACCATGTTAACTGACTCTTCCGTCGCTTCTTGGGAGAACAACACAATAATAAATGAAAAGCACTATATTGCGCATGTTCTACAGGATTAATTTATTCAGTTAACCGGTATTAGAGGTTTAATTTATTCAATTTAACCGGTATTCGGCTTAGAAGGCCATCATCAGACTTTCAACCCGTAGAAAATACGCAATATAGTGCTTTTAATCAATAAAGAGTCTTCAACCCGGTGTCTCCAGATTGACCTATGGTCTGTTGGAAGCGTGGGAGGGGTTGGCAGGAGAGGGAGGAGATAGAGGAGGACGAAGTGTGAACTTCAAAGGGAGAAACGAAAGCTGTGAGATACTCGTCACTCTGGAAGAACTACCCTGAAAAATATTGCGAAAATGAAAGAAAATGTTCTAATGGAGCTTGAATTTGGCTCCCTATGATGATATTTTATGTGAAGACTACACTGCCGTGTTATGTGAAATGGTAATGATTGCGGAAGGAGAATGTAAAGCTAGGTGAAAATCCATTTCAAGGAAGTCTCAGGCCTAAATTTTCATCTTAGTCCCATTATCAGAATATTACTAGAGATGAATATAAACTTTCTACCAGGAGAAGAGCTGTTTGTGGTGAGGAGTGGTGCAAGAAATGTGTAGGTAGTATGTACTGTACACTAGTTTCGTCTAACCGAGTATTAGTATCCTATTCAGATTTTGCACATTCACGTCGTAGAAACTGACAACAAAGTTGTGGCTCATAACAGTATTTAACGACCCTTGGATGACATTGCCACGAAAAACAGCAGCTAAGCTGGGCAAGAAAGGGGAAAGGGAACCGTCATGGCCCGTTAGAAGGACACGTCCAGCAATCCCCATAAAGTGATATCATCACCCGGGAGCTCTAAATCAGGATGTCCCTACCGTACCGAGTTTCCGAAGCATTTCTCCACGATACTACTTCAGTGCTTTACCTATCCCATTCAACAACTTTCATCACGACAATTTTATTGTATCCTGAAATCAACGCAGTTCAGAACGAGGTCTATTTGTGAGTCTCAGTTTATCTCCTCTCATGGTCAGATTTATCAGTGTTTCCTTCACGTATTCAACTCATTACGGAACTCCTCTGTTTATCGTGCATTTTCTTTTTACCGATTCCCGACAAACCTGCCTCAGAGTTCGACTGCTTTTGCGACAGTTCAGATTCCACTGCAAGACAGCTTTCCGCACCAGACTGGTGAACACTACAAAACCCTTTTGGTAATGATAAAGCTATCATACTACTTACACAAAATGAAAAAAAAAACAGCAATTTCTAAAACCAATGAAATATTTTGAAGACCCATGTTTATTAAATCACTGTTCTGTCACTTGAAAAAAAGGTGAAAGTATTGTCTTTTCTTGGATCGCACTAATTAATTAGTTTCAACGTTGTAAGATCACATTAAATATTTCCACATGTATTGCGAAATAGTTAAAAGTGTCCTGTGAACATTTGTTTACTAACTGATGGTAAAACCTCCAAAATAGTTCGCTTTGATGCTACTGTAACATCATTATCATAAGCAGCGTTGTCATAAACAACAGCTACCAAATATTTGTCGCGTAGGGGATGGGAGTACACAGTTATTGCTTAGAGAAAGTTTAAAAGTTCAATGAAGTCAGGCACTACAATTAAATGCATTCGTCATTATTACTTCCACAAAATTCCCACGCAAATAGGGCCTATATCAAAGGCACACACAGAGGGTCACGAGAAATCAGATACATGCAGTTCGCCCTTAGTTGGTATCCAATTATAATCTAACAAGCCCAAAACTGTTAAACGAAAGAATAAACGCAACAAAAAAAATTTAAGTTGGAATTTCATTCAAGAATTAATGTACTGTCTTTATAGAATTCGAAGGCACGCAGTTCAGAAATTGCCAAGGAGTGTCTTAACCCATAAATGGCATCTTTCATCAAATTGAATGCATTCACGCAAGTAAGAAAATATTCTATATTTGAAATAATAATACTGATCTTGAATGATAGAAAGAACTATGTATACAGTCCACAAGCCTAATTTAAAAAATGACGTATCCCACAAATGCTAAATTTTCGCAGTGATTAATATTAGTTCATGCATATATTTGCAAGATGTAAAATAAATTCAGTTAAAGAAGTTATTACGATACATTGTTAACGAGAAGCAGACTTTCTACACAATAAACCGTAAATATCTGTTATCTGTCAACGTAGATAAATGTATGTTGTTTCTCACCTTGTAATTCTTTCGACAGTCCTACAGTGGGAGAAATAAATATCTGCTTCCGTAAAGAGAACGCTAAGGCAAGGCGGCTTTGTAGCACTCAATCGTTAACATTCGTTTAGTAACTGAACGTAAAACAAATTTCCTCTCCTGAATTTGGCCAACTAAAAGATGTGCAGTGACTGTGTACAGTTCTAGTTTGGCAGGTGTTATCGATGAGTATTTTAAAACCCTCTGCAGTATATTATGCAGTTAAGGATTGTTAATCAACATTTGTTCTCTAGAGAGACATGTGAGCTTGGACACCACAGTACTCAACTCTATAAAGTATGCTTCACTTAGAAATGTGTTCCACTTTTTCTCTTGTTTGACAAGCATTACACACAAACGTCCGCTCTACATGCAGTCAACAGTCATCTATGTTGAACGGTTTCAGTATATTTAAGAGGTAACAATTACAGAGGACGAATAATTTGTCAGCGCCTGTGAAAAAGTGCAGATTATTTTCAGTCCGAGACTGGATAACGTCACAGGGCTTTTCTAGGCAACTGTGCGTACAAGTGCGTCTTCTTTTACTTGACTTAACTATGGAGAATCTGACATAGTTAGTCGGTGTCTCTTTACAAAAGATAATGAGTATTCTTTTATGCGATTTACATCGAACGTGAAGAAGATAAGGAAAATTTTAAGGTGAATGAAAAGGATTTTCTTCTTGTTCTTTTCAATAAGAATGAGAAAAATTATCAGTATCATTACATATGTGAGAAAACATATAGACAGACACAAGTAAGCCTACTTCAGTAACAAAATCGAAAGTGTAAAAGAGTAACAAATAAGTTTCTATCTCCAGAAAATACAAAATATACATCATTGAGCTTATCCATCATACATGATTGCTTCTTTGATATTTTTCTATGTTACTTGGCGATAGAAATACACCCCCTACCTAAGATTACACGGTTAAATTACAATATCGTCTGATTTACATAACATTACTTTTAACGCATTTTTCCTAGTACTGACTCAAGAGCAAATGTAGCCTAAGAACTATGACAGCCACTAATACAAGAACATTAGGAAATTCTCAACACCAGCTAGATTAAAGGTCTGGAATTCTTTGATTATAATAACAACATCATGCAAATTATGGTATCGTAAGACCAACCTAACGGACTATGCCATCTAGGAGAGACATTATACGCAGAACACTACGTCAACGATAACTCATCCTCTTTACAACCTCGCAGGAAAAGTACAAACATTGCTACGTATGTCGTCAACATAATGAAAAAAAATTATTAGTCAATGACAAATCGTATAGCCTAGTCCTGCCCAGATAATTGTAAGAACAGTACTAACCACGTGTGTCATATACATTATAGACTACGTTTGTGTAAGAGTATTAGGCCAATCTATCCAAAAAACATGTTACACGGATATATAATTATAAATGAACATACCTGCAAGTGATTCTACACTCCGAAGAGCATTTTTCAAGATGAACATATTATAGTTAAAGTCATAATTGAGGTCCTCCACGAGTTCGCGCATCTCCATTTTCGATGATCGTTGGGCCTTCCGTTTTCGCAGTTAATATCTTGCCGTGAAACCATGAAACAGCAAAGGTTGAAAGTGCATCGAATTTAAATGTATTGCTTTCGTAGAGATGCATCACAGATAACAGTTTACTAAATGTACATTTTCTTCGTGATAGTCACATTTGTTATGGATTTTACAATGAAGAAAGTGTTTTCTTCATTGTGTTATTTACTGCGGGATATTAAGGAAGTCGTAGAAAATTTTCAACACCCTGAACTTAATCTCCTTTCAATTGTTTACTGTTGCTGACGCCCTGACGTCTGAGACTACGAATAAAACATGTAATGTGGCTTGTCTAACAATATCTTTGACAGTACTGTTTATTTCTTAACATCCGTGGGTAGCGCCCAGTGATCCCTATAGACCTCGTCTGTACTGCCTGGATACCGAACTTCAGCCGTCTAAATGTGCCGATCAACGATGCTGGTATTTCGTTTCTAACGTAATTACAACATGGCCGCCACGAAATGTCAATAGAACGCAACATGAAAACACTTTTCGATTCTGATCCCACATCAGTATATTACATCGCATACTGATATAAGTTGAGAGCCACAAATAAGTAAAGAATTCCTTATCCCGTACATACCGGTGGAAATTTTATTGCCTGGCTACAACATGGTGGACTACGCAGATGACAAGAATCTCCAGGCACGTCGAAATTCCACGCGCTGAGATCAGAGATCTACATCCAGGTAGTACTGAGACTAGTGGTAGGTTCAGTGATTGATATGTGTGTTTCGAGCTTTGGAATTCAGATCATTAATTACGTTTTATGACTTAAAATGTGCACCTTCAAATCAAAGGTTGATGTATACCTCGCTGTGCTTTAGTAGACGTTGGACACCGTACGTCCTTGCCATTGCACAGCCTTTGACTAACCAAGTGTGTTACAGGGGATCTACATTTTAATGTGGACCCCGACAATGGTGCAGTTAGGTGTTACAGTTAACAAATCATTGACGGAGTGAAAGAAACGATAAGCGACAGAACAGACTGTAATACCGGGTTTGGGAGGAGTTACGCGCGCGTGTGTGTATGTGTGTGCGTGTGCGTGTGCGTGTGCGTGTGCGTGTGCGTGTGTGTGAGTGGTGAAGGGGGGACGCGGGAGGAGCTATGGAACTATCGTTCCTCAT